>NW_019718317.1:0-23519 GCF_002891405.2 Cryptotermes secundus | reverse complement strand
TGAGGTTCCCACATTTTCTAGACAATCGGCTCATAAATGGCGGCAAGGTTGTCAGCCCTACGCGCCGGCCACCCTTAACCCCCTAGAATATTACTGGTACTCATTTCAGCTAGAGGCTGAGTCGACCCCAGGGCCATAGTGCGACTGGAAGGATTAGGTCAATTGAAAAAAAATCCAATGACCTCATCGAGACTAGAACCCGCCACCATCCGGCTTGTAGCACAATGTCTCAACCAACTACCCTACCACGTGCCCACATAAGAGCAAGTACTAATCATTTGTATTTTTGCCGTCTCCTGACTATCTTACCGCTGCTAATTAAAAAGTGGTTAGGAAAGCTGAAATTTCGCTTTCTTAAAAGGTGTTCGTTATATTCATTCTCACACTCCCTTCTCTTCAGAATTCGGGTGACATATTTGCAGTTATTTTCTCATATATCTCTTTTATTATGTAGTGAATGTATTACGTCGACCGCCTCTGTGGTCTAGTGATCAGAGTTCCTGCCTACAGATCAGAGATCCGGGTTCAATTCCCAGCGCTACCAGATTTTCTGAGAAGTAGTGGGTCTGGGACGGGGTCCACTCACTCTCGTGAGGATAAATGAAGAGCTATTTCAAGGAAATAGTGGCTCCGGTCTAGAAAACCGAAATTAACGGCCGTGGGAATTCTTTGCGCTGACCACGCGACACCCTCTATCCGCTGAAGTTGGCACTAACTTCGCCGAGAAGCGGCGGTCGCTCGGTCGGTATAGTTCGCTTGCGGACTAAAAGCACGGAGTTTGTTTGTTATGTATTACGTCACATAGCTAATGCCGATCGTCGTCGTTAAGAGGATAGATCTCCTTCGTATACTGGAGACCCCTTTCTCAAATGTTGACGTGGAAGCCGGTCATTTTGACTGGAGATTCTTCTTACTTTTTAGTGCCTCCATGGAAATTCTGGGATAGTGTGTTACATAAGCTAACTGCTGCTCTCATCCGTAAATTGCTAGGTCCTTATTCATCCTCGTCATCGAAACTACATAATCTGAGATATCGAAGGTGTCATTGACTACAAGACTAAATAAATACATAAATAATTAAATAAATTACATATATTAGCAAAATTACCTCTGCAACTCGAATATTAAGAACCGGGAAAGCGCAGTCGGTATAGCGAATGATTACAAGCTTAACGACCGAGGGGTCGAATTTCGAGTCCCGGTAGAACTAAATTTTTCACTTCTCCAACTCGTCAAACCCGGCTTTGGGGTTCGCCCAACATCCTATTTAAGGGTATCGCGGGCTCTTTCTCTGGTAGTAAAGAGGCCGGGGCGTGAACTAGTGCCAAGGTCAAGAAAACGTGGGTTTGTACATCCACTTCCCTATAAGCCTTCATGGTGTAATGCTTAATTAGTTAAGCACATGGACACATTTACTTTTTGCTTGAATATTACGTAGGTAATAATCGGATGAACAATAAGAGAATAAGATATGCCCTAAGAGGCATACCTATATTTTGGGAGACCAATTATGCTCGTCAGCGGCATCGCCTAGCGTATCTGTTCTTATCAATCATTGCACAGTTAATTTTACACCTTCTTTTGTGTGGGTGGGTACTTGGGCTTTAACCATGAAGGAACAAATGAATATATCGAAGCGTCTGAGTGCTGTACGTAGAAAGCTGGACTTAAATTGAAGTGATATATGCCTGGAGAACGTTTCATCACCAAGTATTGTTAAATGAAATATACACGTATGTTTTACCGAAGCTCGATATGTTGTGGGGCCATCTAACGGTTTTGGTTTCCGTGTACCGACTACAGATTTCAATGTGACCGGCCGAGTGATGAGGAAGGATGGAGCATAACACCCGGGCTGTTCCCTGCACTTTGCAGAATGAGTAGTGTAACATTCCCCTATGCTTGGAAGATGGCCATGTCCGAAACTTTACTCCGTGCAGTCTCGTACATATTGTCACGTGTAAGTGTGACTAAAGACGGGGCTTAGATTGGTAATTGGAATTATTATCCATTTACAGGTCGTAAATACAATTAATTATAACACTCTAAGGATTACTGTAATTATAACACATAAACATCTTCACTATCCGTTTCCTGACGACGGATTTCTTTCACAGTAACTATAAGAGCCGTACTGAATTACATACTCGAAATATTACACACAGAGTCTTCCCTTCTCAGTCGCACTCCTGCAACTAAGTCTTTTCGTCACAGCCTCCCATACAGAACTGAACACTCAACTCAGCCCTCTTGGACTGCCTTCTTGGTTATTCTCAAACCTCTTAAAATTCTTCGGCACGTACTCCACAGAAAACACGTGTTACGTCAGACTGCGAGTTCATTGGTCCGTCACCAGCACTGGGCGTGGAGCGGACGGCATAGAAAACAGCCTCATCTATTGGTGCGTGTTGGACCGTGTTTAAGGAGCCGTTGCCATGCAACGTGTTGATCAAATCCGTTGCAATATATTTGAATCGTACATGTATGGACGATACAAAATTCATTCGATTTAATTCCTGATAAGGGCATTAATTACTACATTCTAAGTGAAAATGCTTAAACGTACTTTTAATAACATGTAGACCGTTTCTACTTACGACAGGATGCATCCTATCGGTTCGTGGAAAAGCCACTGTTGTTTTCCATTTACAAGAATCACGAAAAGCTTAGAATCGCTGTGTTATGTTACGCACGAATCGATTACATCTCGGACTGTTTCGAAGTGCGAAATGCTAGTGATTATCACTCAATTATATTCACTAAATTATTATATTTTAATAAAATTTTAAAAATATTTTCCAGAGTTATTTACCCCGTAGACATTAGAAAAATAATTTCTATTTTGGGAACTATTGTTGGCACGATTTAATAATATATTTGCCAATCATTTAAAGAACTTATTTTCCATTTTGTTGCTTCGTTCACGCAAAATAGTTCTGAAACACAATAAAGAATTGCGTTACTAAATTTAGGTTATGCTGCATATATAATTGACGTTACTGTACAACTTTTAATTCCTTTTTCGCCTCTCCATGGCCCTCTATATCACGTTCTCCTCCCAACCAATCCGAAGAAACAAAAGTTGGCCTCCATGTCCTTCCATATAAGATAGAACCCAATTAAAGTGTCGCAGGCATTATTGAATAATAATGGTTTCACGTAACCGCTGTCTCTTTGTATCTTTCTATTGACCGTTATAAAAATATTCCAAGAACTTAATAATCATTTTAGTTGATTCTCAGCTTCTGCTTACAAAACGATATGTTCTACGTAACAAGCAATAGACATGACATGTAAAACAGGATACATGGATGAATTCCTATTTGCCCCCCATACACCACAGACGCTGCAATGCAGTTGATGGTACCACGTGGGAGACCTGGCCCAAATGGGAATTTAAATACTAAAATGGCACTTAAAGTTGGAAGCGGACTGCATTCATCTTGCCCGCAGCAACAGCCTTGTGTGGGTTCTTATGAATGTTCGAATTCCTCATGGGTGGGAGTCCTTGACAAGCTGAACATCTCAGCTTCTCAAAAAGAAATCCGTTTCGCATAAGTAGCTGGTAGCTTAAATATTTCGTTAATTAAACCTAAATTTTATATGTTCCTGTTATTCCAAAATATTTTAATCTTACCTTACTTTCGAATTATATATTATATGTATTGGAACACGCGGTGGCGTAGTTGGTTGAGGCACTATGCTACAAGCCAAAAGGACGCGGGGTTGATTCCCGATGAGTTCACTGGATTTTTCAATTTATCTAATCCTTCCAGACTCACTATGACCCTGGGGTCGACACAGTCTTTAACAGAAATGAGTACCAGGAATCTTCCTGGGGGATTAGGAGCCGCCGGCGTGTAATGCTGACAACCTTGGGGCCATCTGTGAGCCGATTTTCTAGAAAATCCGGGAGCCTCGACTTATCACAAACCTGTGGGCCTCCATGACTTGTTACAAGGGTAACTTTACTTTCTCTTTGTTATGCATAGTTCATATTCTGGTTACGCTATGTACGTCTGAGCATATACATGCATTTCTTTGTAATCAACACGATTACTAGGTTTCCAATATATATTCATTTGCTTTTGTGAAGTCTATATTTTCGCCAGATAATTTAATAACATATCCAAAGAGGAGAGCCGGGGTAGCTCAGCCGGTATAGCAATTAGGCCATGTGATGGACAGCCAAGGAGCCAGGGTTCGATTCCCTGGAGGGGCAAACTATTTAACTCTTCTCCATAACGTCAATAACACTAACAGAGCCCATCGAGCCTCCTATGCTACAAGTACCAAGGGCTGTTTTCCCGGGAATAGAATGCCAGGGTTCTGAAGCTGACCACTCTCCCTGCGCCTAGTACCGAGGTTAGGAATAATTATGTTAAATTTCACCTAACCCCATAAGTATCCATAGCGTGGTGGTTATTTAAATAAGAGCAGGTATAATTTTATTTATATATCAAAATATGACATATTTTGTTCAGTTCCAATTCATTATGACTTCTTTTGCTTTGTAAGATTTGAGGCTTTCACGGCGGTGATTATNTTCCTCCGAAACGTCGGTTAACACCACATATACACGGTGCCAAATCCCAGAAGACTGCTTTCTTCTTTTGCTTTGCTTTCCCAAATATTTTTTTTTCAAAATGAATTTCAAAATCAACGTTAATAAAGCATCTCCTTCTTCAAGGCCATTCTGGTTATGAAATACATCAGAAGGATACCTACATGGATTTTACTAAATGGTGAAAAGAAACACGCGTTTCAATTTAAGCTGCTGGTGTTATGCAGGAAGGAAAGTAGCCGTTAACAGGAGTGTACTGTGCTTTGTTCCAATAGGCGTAGTAGTTTCAATACAATACATCTCAGGATTTTTTTTGTCCGAAACCCAAATCAGTTGCACACATTCATGAATGGATGAGGAAACCCGGTTCGTTCAGTATAAATCAAGAAATATTGCAAGTAACAATTGACTCCAATTTCATTTCGAAGCTGAAGCCATGACTAACAATTGTTTAGCACGAGAGGTGATTTAAGTGAAGGAGGAACCAGTTCTGTTCCGCGATACACTCCACGGAACTATATAACGCTCTAATTTAAAAGAAATTATACAGCTCTTATAAATCATGCAACTTTAAAAAGCTAATCATTCCGAAGACTAATTTTAGATGCAAAAGCAATGAAAATCTAATTAATATTTCCTTCACGCATTACATCCGCATTCATGCATATGTGTTTGCTGTTTTACGGCTTCTAGTTGCCTCTAAAGTGTACTATAATAACCAGCCTTTATAGAGCTATAAAACATCTCACAGAACAAATTTTCTTTATGTCAAATCGTGTAAAATATTTCCTTTGTTATGTATAAAGCAATTAACGTCAGATATTTGTAAATACACCTAGGTAATATGTTCTTGCTTGAAAAAATGTATTTCTATAATTAATAGACGTGATTGTTAAGTGAGATTGAAGATGAATTATGACAAGCAATTAATAGCAATGTAGAAATTATCCACCCATTTTCTAATTACTTTACAAGTTCATATGCAGTACAGTTTCACACATAAGCAGTTATAAAGGGAAATTTTGCTGTAGACTACTTAGCACTCCTGTCTTCTGTTGGTCCATGGTTCAGATATGGGTCTGAAAATCGACACTGTTGAATTATATATTTCTTGGGTTTTCTCAGTCCGACCAAACTACCTCTACTATAACATGTCTACCTTAATAGAGAGTAAACATTGACAGTTTCTTTGCCTTCCATTTGTCATGTCTTAACTAGGCACTTTATAGTCTATGCAATAGGGTAAATATTTTGTCAAATTGCCTAGGACTCGAGGCAGAGAAATTTCATAAAAATTATGTTGATCGCTCTATTTATGTTTCCCTTAGAAGCTAGAACAGGGTGTGACCTAAACCATGTGTGGAGAAGAAAAACAGGTATGTTGCACTTAATTTTATGGTCCTTTGTGCAAGTAGACTGTAACATGATGAAGACATAGAGCATTTTATCTTCTTGGATATAACGCCGAAAGTCTAGTGATAGCCAAACTACGTTTCGGAAGAAAAAATCGGCTCTATCTTCAGGAGAGAATAATAAAAAAAACTGGGATGAAACATTTGTGCGTGGAGGCGATCAGGGTATAATTGTATGCACTATCCCGGATTTTGCCCGGAGTGACTGTTGGAAACCACGAAGAGTCTCAGGCAACATAATCTGTGTCCCAGCCATGATTAGAATTGAAATCACAAGTACGAAACTTTACCGATTTAGCCGTCGTGCTCGGTTTCACAGATCTCAATCAAGCAAGTTAGTGTATCTGTAACGGTCTAGACTCTTATTCGGCGGTACCTACTTCGAATCTTGGCGGGATCACCGCATACCCGAACTGTAGATTTCTTAGTTGTCCTTAGTTTCACCAGGCAAGTACTATGATAGTACCTTGAAATGAACCAGGATCACCTATTTCAGTATCCTTACCTTTCACCACTCAAGAATATCTCCCCACCTCACATGTTGCTGCATAACATCTATAGCTGAAACATCGTCACTCAAGTGACTATAAAGTAATTATTTAAAGATTTTTTAAATTAAGAAAATGCCGTAATGTCTTTATAATTATGAGCCACATCCTTGAGGGATTACATCTTGTGGACCATTGAACTGATTTCACCACACTGACAAGAATGAGGTAGCTTTCTAATCTATAAATAAAATCTGACATATTACTTGACTCGATATCTCCTCAGTTCTTTCCTCATATTTCTCTTGTAATCTTCCATTTTCCGTGCTACTGACATATGTAAACCTGCTTTCACAAGTCAGATTTCGGTTAGGTACGCTTAGATTGGGTTGGAGTGCACAACAGACCACTGTAGGTCGCGGTGCAAGGGTCAAGAAGGCCCACCCCTTTTACATTCATACATATACAAGTTATGTGAAGTCGAACTAAACTTAGATTGAAGATCTGAGTTAGGTAGATTAGGTTTACAGGGATCATAGTTGGTTGAGTCACTATGCTGCAACCCGGAAGGCCCCGGGTTCGATTCGCGACTAAGTCATTTGATTTTTTTCAATTTACCTAATCCTTCCAGACGCACTATGGCCCTGGGGTTGACTCAGCCTCTAACAAAAATGAGTACCAAGAATATTCCTGGAGAGTAAAGGGGGGCCGGTGCGTTATGCTTGTCAGCCTTACCGCCATCTGTGAGCCGATTGTCTAGAAAATGTGAGAGCCTTGACATCTCACAACCCTATGGATCTCTACGGCCTGTTACAGGATATATATATATACACATATATAACCATGTTATAACTTTTTTTTGCCGAAAATTCTCTGACACTGGAAATGAATCGCACCGGAACTGTTCCAAAAATACATTTTTAAGTAAAATCCCTAAGCCGTCCAGAATTCTAATATATATGTATATCTTTTTTATTGCTAGTGGGGTGGAATAAGTCCCTTTTACTGCGGCCAATTCTGGCCTATTATACCAGCCCCAGATGATAGGTGAGGGTGATTGTGGAGTAATTGGTGGAATGAAGATTGGCAGGGGAAACCGAACTACACGGAGAAAACCTGCCCCAGCTCCACTTTGTCTACCAAAAATCCCACTTGACCAGACCCCAGGATCGAACCCGGACCGCTGCGGTGGGAAGCCAGCGGCCGCTTGAGCTATGGCACGGCCTAAATTCTAATAAGTACGCACTGTTTGCGCTTATTTGGGTCGCTGTGTTCCCCTGTAGCTACCTATTGTTTCAGATTTCTCTTTGTACCTGAGGCAGGGCGGTCCACATGGCGCTCATCCTGCAGGAGGCGGTTGTGGCCTTCCCACTCAGGGGTGTCCTTTGCTGAACCCGCCGCCTACGAGAAAATTCATCACAGTTGTAATGTATTTCACATTCAGCATGGTCAGTTACACTATCCCAGAATATGTTTTGTCGCCTGTACAAGCGCCGTTCGGCTCCCCAATCTTCCCCTCAACACACACGCACGCACACACAACATACACGTATGTTCCTCAACTAGTTGTATACGATTCTCCTAAAAGTAAGAAAATGTAAACTTGTCTCTGTGCTTGATTAATTAAGCACTACACCAGGAAGGTGTAGATCCACATTTTCTTGACTTCGGCACTAGCTAGAGGTGAGTGGTTATCTTCACGCCCCGGCCACTTTACCCCCCGGAGAAGAGCCACCGGTACCCATTGGATAAGAAGTTGGGTGGGCCCCAGAGTCAATTTGGTCGATATGGGGAAGAGAAAATTCTAGACCCTACCGGAACTTGAACTCTGGCCCCTCGGTCGTCCAGTTTTGTAGCCAGTAGCTATAGCGACTGAACTATCCCGGTTTTTTCCTAGATGGCTTAAATCTATCTCTGCGTAGTTTTGTCTGATTATAAGAAAAGTTGTATTCACGTCTCAGAATGTACGCACCAAAATATTAAGGTTACGTTACTCTTCGATACGAATACAGGCCGTGGAGGTCCATAGGTATGTGAGGCATCGAGACTCCCACATTCTCTAGACAATCGGTTCACAGATGGTGGTGAGGTTTTTACCCCTTACGCGCCGGCAGCCTTTTACCATCCAGGAGGATTCCTGGTACTCATTTCTGTTGGAGGCTGAGTTGACCCCAGGGTCATAGTGCGGCTGGAATTATTAGGTCAGTTGACAGATTCAGTAACCTCATAGGGAATCGAACCCTTAAACTTCCGGCTTGTAGCATAGTGCCTTAACCAACTACACTATCGCATACCTCGCGTAAGAAATAACTTTTCGTGAAATTTTGTATTTGATATTCTGTTAGAATTATCGGCAAATATCGACTCTGCTCTTCACTAAATGTGCAAAGATGAATCAAAAACTTTCTACACTTATTATTTTTCTAAGTTAATGAATTCATTATGGGAGGTTACAAGCGCATCGCCGTTCTATATAGGCTTCTTGCGTCTCAACGTGCCTTGTCCGGCAGTCCACAAGATTTCTGATAACAAAACAAACTCCTGGGCTTTAGTCAGCAAGCGAATTATACCGAACGAGCTACCGCCGCTTGTCGGCGAAGTTAGTGTCACCTGATGAAGCCAGAAAAAACTGTTTGCGCTGTATTCGAAGTCAGTCATGCTCCTCTTCTTACACCTCATCATCTGCAAATGGACAACCCTCGAGAGCCCCCTTAACATGTGCAAGATCTGTATCGTAGGCAGGGCGATTGAGAACGGCGGATTTCAGTTGCCAGAGGTCTTCAGCAATATGGGCAATAGTATGAGGTGAAGCACTGTTGTGGAAGGCGTGAAGAGCTTCCGACACTGTTCCTCTGTTTTGTGCGAATGGCTGGCCCCAGTTCATTTCATAACATGTCAGAATACTGTGAACCTGCTACCTTCCTTGTTCCTGTTTGTCATAACTTGTTGCTCTGGATGGCCCTCCCGAGAATATTGAATCAACCGCATTTGTCTTGCCCTTCATAAACATGGCTATCCAATCATACACACTCCGTCGAGGTAACGCAATGTCCCCATACAGAGCACACAAAAGTACTTGAATTTCAACTCCTTGAATCCCTTCTGCCACGAAGCTGAACCAAGGCTGTTCTTTGGTGCAGATTGAAAATGGTGGAGATGAGTTCTGTGCTTTACCACAGTTTACTCACTGCGTCCAAGGTCGTGTGGGGCCGTGTGCCGAGACGTCATCTCATACGGTTCAGTGCCGCCAACTGCAAACAAGTTACCTTGCATTTTCTGCAGACAGACAAAAGTGCGGTTACTTTTTTAACCACCCCTCGTAATTAGGCAATTCAAATTACATGACCACGGTGACCTGTTGAGCTGCATGCGTGCTCCGTCCAATGCGTACACCCAGATATTGAAAGAAGCCGATAAACCATTGGTTACTTACTTACTCATGGAACTGAGCCCTTCTTGAGGAGCAGCCAAATCTCCACCTACTGAAGAATTTCCCACAATTTTATGGAACCCGAAGGTTCATTGCCGTGTTCACAAGAGCCTTCCACTTGTCCCTATCCTCAGCCAGATCAATCCAATCCATATAATCCCATCCTATTCTCTAAGATCCATTCAAATATTATCCAACCACCTACGCCTTGGTCTTCCCAGTGGTCTCTTTCTTCTATCTTTCACACCAATATCCTACATGCATTCTTCTTCTCCTCATTCTTGCTACATGCCTGTCCACCTTATCCTCCTTTACTTGATCATTCTAATTGTATTTTGAGAAGAGTACAAGTTATGGAGAATGATTACTGCGCCGTAACTTAACTTTGTTGGGTAAGGATGTCCAGTTTTATATTTAAAATTAATTTTGCCGTTCATGGAATTCTGCCGCCCTGTGCACAGTCAGTATACTCGCCCGGACTGACACTTCGGATTCCAGAAAAGAGAAGGCTTTGAGTAGCTGATCATCTAATAAGTAGTTACTATAGGATTCTGACGATGGTGTATAACACACTGATATATTGGGTTTTTGGACTTTATCCATCGTCCTGGTTTTTAAGATAACTAATAAAAACACGACGTTTCGGAAACTGGATCTGTTTCCTTCCTCAGGTGAAGGAAAAACCTATTCTGTTGGGTCCGTTAGAAAGAGCTAGCCTCAATCACTGGACCAATATATCAGTGTGATCATCTAATAGTTCCTCAATCAGGATTTTACTCAACAGTCAGCTATCTTTACTCTAGACCTATAATGCGTTTTTAGGTAAAACTAGAAACCGACTTCGATCACTAGAGTACAGACATAAAATACCTTAAATTTTGAGTTTGTGGAGTACAGAAACATCGTTTCGGGTACTTTCCTCAACGCCCGATAAGACTTCAGTTTAGCGTTTCCACACCCCTGACCTGGAAGCTATTGACCCTTGAGTCTCCCGCTACTGGAAGTATAAATCTTTCTATGTTCGAAATTAACTTAAACTGAAGGCAGTCGTTTAGTTTGTGTTTTCGGTTACTGTAAGGGCCGGCTCTCTCAAAGGCGATTTCTACAAGATCCTTTACGGCGTTTTAATTGTAAATACTCAGACGCGCCAGAGTGGAAGGGGTCGGCTAAATTAGAGGACTATTGATACGGCATTAGTAATTACAAAAGACTGAAGTTATGTTTTTGTTAGTTTCTCCACAATCTGCGGATGCCTTATTTAATTAGGTAAGTTTTGTGAAAGTGTATGCAGGAAATTAAAATGTAATGTACAAGCTATTTCTGTCAAGCGGCCCCTCTGTTCTGTTTCCGATTGTTAAATTTTTCGACTCCAATTAAAATTTTTTAATGGAATATCTCAAAAACGGCCCTCTATACATGAAATGTGTGTGCAACAAAAGTCATTGGTCCTCATCTCATTAATATCTACATGGTTTACGATATGTTTGAAAATCTTTCGAAGTTATTGGTTTATATTGCGCAAAGTGCAACGGACAAATGACCACTATACTCGTACACGTATGCATACTCTTATTTTCGATAGCGCCAATTCCTTCTGAATAATGTTTAAAAACTCAACTCCTGCTCAAAGGAAACCCTCTGTCTAGAGATCATTGATTAGAGCTGTTTAGAGCAATAATTGCTCTTTATTCTGAGAGTCACACGAAGCACATAAACAAAGGTCTTCTGGCAAAATGTTAACATGTTTAATGTTAAAAGAAATTGTGCATATAATAACCTAACTCCGTGGTCTGTAGTCTGCAAGCGAACTATGTCAACCGAGCGCTCTGTAGTCTAGTGGTCAGAGTTCCTGGCTACAGATTCAGAGGTTCCTGTTTCGATTCCCGGCGTTACCAGATTTTCTGAGAAGTATGGGGTCCGGAACGGGTTCCACTCAGCCTCGTGAGGATAATTGAGGATCTAGTTCAAGGAAATAGCGACTTCGGTCTAGAAAACCGAGATTAGTGGCCGTAGCGATCCGTTGGGTTGACCACGTGACACCCTCTATCAGCAAAATTTGTCATATACACGTAATAACCACTGTACTTTAAATGGTTAAACGTTTCAGTCATCTATTTGATTTATCCCTGCTTTCCTGAATTAAAAATCAAAATAAAATAAACAAAGAAACAAACAAGAATAAAACGCAGATGCTAATCTCGTCCAAAGTAATTCATCTGATGAGTTTCATCTTACTCTTAGACTTAACGTTTCCTCTTAAAATCGTCGTCTTTGTTTTCATAAAATACGAAAAACGTAAAGTCGTTTTTTTTTTTCATTAAGTAAACAGCACGCCATGAATGCGTATGGGGGAATGGAGGTATGGTTCCACCATTCTTGACCGCAGCACTTATTATTATAGGTGAGTTATCAGCATCAGGCCTCTGCCGCTGTAAAACTTAAAGTTATCCCTGTAACAGACCGTGGAGGACCATAGTGTTGTGAGAGGTCGAGGTTCCCATATTTTCTAGACAATTGACTCACAGATGGCGGTGAGGTTGTCAGCCTTACGCGTCAGCAGCACTGTACCCCCCCACCCCCCAAGAATATTCTTGATAATCATTTCTGTTAGAGATAGAGTCGACACCAGGGCCATAGTACGGCTGGAAGGATTACGCTGTATATCAGGTAAAGGATCCCCAGGTACCCATGTTATAGGAGGCTCGGTGGATCCCAGAGTCGGTCTGGGTGCTGCTGAAATATGAAACATCCTTTCCTTCTGTCAGGAATCACTTAATAATTCACCGACTGTCAACGTGGCTGAGCAGTTAGGATCAATGCATTTACGGTGTCATATCTGGACCTGCAGATTCACCATCCTGACAAGTGTATTGTGATTTTCCTCTGCGCTTCCAGGTGAATTCAGGAATGGTTCATTAAGATTTGACATGACAGTGTCCATCCAAGCCCATCCGCGTTCTTCTTTCACAGTCTTGCCTTGAGACAATATATACACGTAGCTACAGCAAATCAGAGAGCGTCCTTAAGTGCCTGAAAATCTGATCAGTGAATTCTTCTGTTAGTGGAATCAGATATATGTAAATATCTACATGAACTCTGCCGGATTTTAGGATCTCATAGCGGTGGTTATGAAGACCAAACACCGTGTAGCCCGTTGAAAGATAAGAGATGTTACGGTGGAACAGGTCACCTCCGTCTCCAGGGTCAACGAAAATGCAAGCAAGAAACCAGCGTGAAGCAGGCTGCTCTGCTTGCCACATGCTTTCACACTGGTTTCTTTCTTTGCTTATTCTTCGACCCCGAAGATAGAAACTATATTTTCCTCCGAAACGTCGGTTGACTTTCAACAGACTAAAAGGCCTCTGTCCCAAAAGATAGAATTTTAAGTGGCTTATTTTGTAAAAGATATTTAAAACATGATTATAATTCGTATTAATGTTGTATTAAATAATGATTCGAATTATGAATTAGGTGATGCGTATTGGAAGAGACAGCAGAAGCACAAAAGTCCTTGTCCTCCTTGGAAGGTCGGTTTGTTCGAGGAAATGTAAAAAAGAAAGTCGGTACGGATAGAGTGATATAATACTGACGAACAAAATTAAATTATTGGTGAGGTAATCTTAAGATTGAATAGAGTCACAAACATTTCTTCTTATAAAAACAACTTTTCATTAAAAAAAAAAGAGAACACAAAAATTCGAGAAACTGTCTGAACACACTCATGAGATCACTATCTCAATAATATACATCATGATACAATATCAACAAGACAGGAAAAGGAACGCGAAAACAAGTATTACGTCACAGATAGTTGTACAACAAAAATTATCAATAAAAGTCACGTTATCACTTTGTGGAATTGCTTAACTGAACCACACTCAGACATCAGCTGTGTTCCATTTTTGTTGTCTGGTCCCTTACACTTTACATTGACCGCTTTAAGTTCAAATTGTATCACACTTAACTTACAAAAAATGACACAGGAAGTGAGATTTCTACGCGTCACTTCATCAAGTTGTAATCTTCTGCTCTTTCAGCCAACTAAGGACTGCATGCTGTCCTTACCTGAATTCTGCAGCATGCTTTATGTAATCTATCGAGTATTTTTTCGTGTTAAAACAGGACTTCGTGTGATGGTTACATTATAATGAGACTGTAGTTCTATTTCAAATTGATACACCAAGATTTCAGTACTTTTAAAAATAATTTTAGTTTTTTTTTCATTCAAGAAAAACGCACAGGGGCCACTTCATTTGATTTATAAAATGAAAGGTGTTTGTGTTTGCAATATAATTCCAGGTGGTACAGGCAACATTTCATGACAGTGACCAGCAAAAATAGCATCTAATAATTTGTATTCCTCTATCAGAAAAGAATAATACGCAAGCCTTTCCTGTTTGGTATTGATTTGTGTTGTGGAAAGTGTTGTTTATTTCTTCTTAAATTCAAGTTAAAATTGTAGATGATAATATATTATTTCTGTCTCAACACATTTGCATAATATCTGAATTAATATAAGCAAAACTGTATTATAACATTTCAAAATGATTTCCTCAAAGTTATAACATATTTTCTGATTATTTAGAGAGATTTCTCTTCTCCTGTAAGCAAATTTATTATTTTAGTGTCGGATTTGAGGTTCTCACAGCGGTGACTATGAAGAGCACCGTCTTCTGGGATATGACGCTGTACAGTCTGATACAAATCCACAAAGCATTCGGAGGAACGTTTAGTATCCATTTTCATGATATAATAAAGCGTAGGAAGCTAAGGTTTCTTCTCGTTCCTTGTTTAAATACATGCATTCAACCTTGAAAGTGAAGGCTTCTTCGGAAAGAATATAAAAAAAAAATATTTTTCTGTTTGATTCCCCTTCTCTCCCCAAAGAAATAAATTAAATATATGGTAAAGACATTAAACATTTCGTTTACATTAAATCCTAATATAATATTACTAGTGTAAGCTGGAGTTCTAAAGAGTAGGAAAACATAATAAGGTACTAATAATTTATAGTTAAAATGATGTATTGAAAATGTAAGTTCAGGCAGGTCTGTAAATTATGTCTCCGGTTTCAGAGTGACAAACAGTACACCCATTAAAACTTTTTTTTTTCATTGGCGCTACAGCCCTCATTTGGGCCTAGGCTTACCTCCATGAAACTTTCCGTTTCACTTCGGTTTTACTATATCTCAGACATACGGTAGGACTCCTTGGGCAGGTGATCAGCTCGTCGCAAGGCCTCTACCTATATATAAATACAGAAAATCGTACACAAACATCCACGCCCTGATTGGGATTCGAACCCAAGATCCCGGCTTCCGAGCGAGCGAAGACAGTGCATGCCTTAGACTGCTAGGCTACCGTGGTCGGCCTTAAAACTTTTAGGACCCATAAATTCCTTCTGTCATGTGGAAAAAGATGTATTTGCTCAATATTTTTTAATTTACCACCGGCGTATGAATAAGAGAAATTTGTTGAAAATAAAAACCTAGTAAGAACCTGTGTCATTAACCGACAATGACACTTCAGTCAAGTTGTTTTAGACCGTTGCTAACTGGGAATAATAAATAAGCATCTTTTACGGAATTTTACACCTGCACTGAAGGAAGGTAAACTATCCCTGTAACAGGTCATGGAGGCCCATAGGTTTGTGAGACGTTGAGGGTCCCACATTTTCTAGACAGTCGGCTTACAGATGGCGATGAGGTTGTCAGCTTTACGCGCTGGCCGCCCTTTATCCCTAGGAAGATTCCTGGCACTCCTTTCTCTTAGAGGCTGAGTCAACCCCAGGACAGTAGTGCGGCTGGAAGGATTAGGTCAAATGAAAAAAAATCCACCTCGTCGGGACTCGAACCCGTTATCTTCCGGCTTGTAGCACAGTGCCTCAACCAACTACGCTACCGCGTGCCCCCTCACTGAAGGAAGAGTCTAAGAAAATTAGAAAAAAACTTTAGAATTATTTCACGTAACATAATATTAGATAGCTGTCATGTGTATACATTTTTCAACATGAAGGGTGAAACAGAACTTTTATAGCCTCAATGTTTAGTCTGTTGTATATCATGGCATTATCGTGTTCTTGTCCAGTTCGTCTTGTGCCTGGCCTAGTGTCCTTGATTAAAAATAAATTAGTAATTTATAATTTCGTATCGACAATGATAAAAGATCACAGTAAAATGGGTTTTTGTATTAGTTTAAATTCCTGCTAAGAAAGCAACTCTCCTCATTCATGGCTCTACGCCTCACGGGCGGTTTGAGCATACGAAATCTACTGTCCTTGTATTTCCAGGAACGTCCACTGATAAATCGTAATACATAACAAGTGTTTGGATGGCACCCACTTTTGTACAGTGTCACATTGTGGGAAGCTCAGCTTCGTATTCAGGAGGCATTCGGTTCGATTCTCGGCTCTGACACAGCTTGTTTTAATTATGATTTTCATGGATTTTCTCAAACCTTTCAGGCGAAATTATATTATATTACCTTGAACGTTCCGCGACAGATAAATTAAAAAATCCTTTGTAAGCCAAAGTCATTAATAACTACTGCATTGTTTGGTATTATTTTTCTATTTGAGGAAAGAGTTCTCAGGAGACTGAATAAAACAGAGAGACAGTGACAGAAGGGGTGAATTAAGATATTTCTAATTTGTACTCTGAGCGAAATGTCATTAGCATCATGAATTTCAGGAAGAGATGCCGTCTTGCACAAGTGGAGAGATGACTAATGGATTAAACCTCGAGAGAAGAAATTCATTTGGGAGAGACAGACGTACATAGCAGAAAAGTGATTATATCACAAAGAACCATGTGTTGAGAGTGTGAACCGAAATGAGCCGGCTTTGGATAGGGTCCAGTGGCAAGCGCGTGTAAACTTTCGGGTTTCATAGTAGAGGCGGAAACTTCATCAATAACTGAATGACTAAGAGTTTCTGGAAAAGAACTCAGCTGTATGAAGCTAGTTACCAAATGCATTCGACAAATCATTGTTAAACAAGCCGAAAACCAAGCAATCCTTGTTACTGACAAGTAGAATCGTATTAGGGTGAATATAAGTTGACGTTTTGAAATAATGCTTTTTAGAGAAAAAAGAGGTCACTTTTTTTCGGGTCCGTAAAAGCAAATATGTAGATGAGATGGTGAAAGTTGTAATTACTAATTGTAGTGACGTTTGTGCAAATGCCTAGAATTATATATAAGGCATTCAATTATGAATGTATTATTCCTTAATAATAAAGATTTAGTCCTTTTTGCTTGCAACTGTCAGAATTAAATTACATTCAAGGGACTAACTCTATCGATTGAGCCCAACTGAATAGATTTTACATGAAGACGAAGACAGAATCCAGCTTCCGAAACGTTGTGTTTTGAAATATAAACAGGACGGTGTTTGGGATAAAAATATGACGATGGATAATGTCCTAAAACATCATATTTATACTTTCAATTTTGTAACAAAAAGGCTATGTTATTTTCTGATTTTATCATTGGAAAAATGGGGATCACCTTATATTCGTGCTTATGTGGTACGTCGGAGATAGATAGAATGGAAAATTCGAAGGGATGGGGAAACAACTGAACTGTTTCTAGGAACATAAGCTGACTAGTCTCGGTAAGGGGACCAACGCTCAGGGAGTCTGGTAAGTATTAAGGTTATTCTTTCTCGTTTAGGCGTCGTTTCATAATATTTCTGCAGAGTGGATATCGTCCGTCACTGGTGCTGCAAGGCGCCCATCAGGCCGTGTTGGGGACCCGGCTGGGAGAACAGTCCCAGGTGTGGAGGGCCCCTACCAGCTGCGGCTGCGGCCATTGCTGCTGCAAATAGGGGCGGCATGAGACCAGCTCCGGGATGGGCCCCGTGAATACCTGGGCCCCCAAATAGGGCAAATGATGGCGGCAAGAGGGGCCGCGCAGATAGCCGCAATTTCTCAATCTCGGCTTCCTGCAGTCGCTTCGCCTTCGCCCTCCTGTTCTGGAACCAGATCTTCACCTGTAATTCAAGGAGGTGCAGCCTGCGTTACTTATCGATTCGAGGTCAAGCATTAAGGGATTTGTGGTGGACGAAGTGGCACTGGTGCAGGTTGTATCCGAGTACTTCTGTTTCCTTTGCCAAGTGTCATTTAACCAACTTCTTCATATAAGTTTTCCATCTTATTATCGAAGCTGTATAGTCTCTATATTGACAGCATCGTTAAATAAAGAACCTAACAGTTCAGGCTGGAAGATTCGAATCATAATTGATCCTTCAAACCAATTATTCTCCTCCCATTTATATATACTTTTAATGTCTTTGAGGGTAGACGGTAGCGTAGTTGGTTGGGGCACTATGCTACAAACCGGAAGGTCGCGGGATCGAATCCCAATGCGGTCATTGGCTTTTTTCAATTGACCTAATCCTTCCAGCCGCACTATGGCCCTGGGGTCGACTCAGCTTCTAACAGAAATGAGTACCAGGAATACTCTTGGAATATTCTTGGGGCTAAAGGATGGCCAGCGCGTAAGGCTGACAACCTTGCTGCCATCTTTGAGCCGATTGTCTAGAAAATATGGGAACCTCAACATCTCACCACCCTATGAGCCTCCACGGCCTGTTGCAGGGATAGCTTTGCTTACTTACTTTTAAGTATACAGGGAATCAGGCTTATTTAGTTTCATGTTAACATATTGAAGATGTTTAAGTCTTGTATTTTATCGCAAACATCTAAAGGTATTGACTTGTCCGATTGGTTCGTCATTTAGCATTATTTTGTGCCTTGATATCATTACATTGCTTCACAGTGTGTTTAATATAGTTGCCAAACAACACAAGAACCACTCACTCACCTGTGTCTCAGTGAGGTGCAGCGAGGAAGAGAACTCTGCCCGCTCTGCGATGCTCAGGTATTGCTTCTCCCGGAACTTCTTCTCCAGAGACAGCAACTGCTGAGTTGTGAAAGGTGTCCGCGGCTTCCGGTTCGGTTTGTGTTTCCTCAGTGTACATCGTACAGGGGGTGGTGGTGGTGGGTGAGTGGGGTGTCCGGGGACCACGTTCTGCAACCGTACTGTGTCCCCGCTCAGCAAATTTTCTGTCGAACAGAAAACACGATATTGAAATATTTGTCCTTATATAAGGAGCCGTGAGAGCTCAGCTGGTGTAGCGACGGGCTACGGACGGGACAGCAGGGGTTTGATTCTTGGTGTAGAGTGTTTTTTTCTTTTCTCCACAGCTTCTAGATCAGCTCTGGGGCCCATCACGGCCTCCCCGGCCGAAGCGTAAAGGCGATGAATCACTATCTAGTGCCGAGGTCAACAATGGTGGAGCTATTCCTCCACTCCACTATACATCTTCATGGCATGGTGGTTAATTAATTAAACACAAGGACAGATCTACCTTACCTTCAATGTATTGTCCTAAATATAAGGCGAAGCATCTTTCAGAGACTGTTTCTTAAACAAAGACATGTCATCATGTGTGTTCTTTCTTTGGGTCCTTAAGATGAAGAAGATGATAATGAGGAGTTCATATTGCTAATTCTAATGATTTTTGTGAGATTGCCTGGAATTATATGCAAGGTATTCAATTTTGAATTTATGATTTCTGAATAATGAAGTTCTTATTTATTTTTTGCTTACAACCCTCAGAGGGGGCACGAGGTACCGTATTTGTTTGAGGCACTAAATTACAAGCCGGAAGGTCGCGGGATCGAATCCCGATGAGGTCATTGGAATTTTCAATTGACCTAATTCTTCCAGCCGCACTATGGCCCTGGGGTCGACTCAGCCTCTAACAAAAATAAGTACAAAAATCTTCCTGGGGTGTAAAGGGCTTCCGGCGCGTAAAGCTGACAAACTTACCACTATTAGTGAGCCGATTGTCCAGAACAAANCCAGCCGCACTATGGCCCTGGGGTTGACTCAGCCTCTAACAAAAATAAGTACAAAGAATCTTCCTGGGGTGTAAAGGGCTTCCGGCGCGTAAAGCTGACAATTTTACCACTATTAGTGAGCCGATTGTCCAGAACAAATGTTAGCCTCAACCTCTCACAACCTTACTAAGCTCCACGGTCTGTTGCAGGGATATCTTTGCTTTACTTCTACTTTTATTAGAACCCTCAGAACTATATGACATTAAATTTACTCAAAAATGATTCTTTTTCTGATTTTCTGAATGCAAAATTAGGGATCACGTCTTTTCGGGACTTATGTGGCAAATCATATTGAATACGAATTTACAGTGGACATACTGCATCAAACTATTGTTGCTGGATATAATAATTTTCTAATATACAGCTTATTATATATGTCTGAATTTAATTTTATTTGAAGGAGTTTGGGAGACGTTTTAATGTGAACCGAAAGCAAATCACGACTGTACTTTTATCTGTACAGACCCTGCTGCAGTCTACATTGAGAAGCATGTGCAGACAGCCACAAAGATTCAGTGGCTTTTCGACGTATTTTTAAATACAGCTAAAATACTCTGCGTGATACGATGCCGTTCTCGAAAAAGGAAACAACTGAAGAAGAGACTGTTAGTAGGATAAAGGTGATCATCCGCCAAAGAGGGTAGTCTAAATTTTCCCTCAGTGAATATGAGAATCGTGAGGATTCGCGGAAGTTATTGCTTAATTAATGAGCCACCTAATTGCTCAGTGTTCCGTTGGGCTTACAACATTCGAATCAGGAACCGCTGCATCCAAATAGACTCACAGCTGATATTCTTATGATAAAAGTTCCCATGTGGAGTACATATATGTAGGTTATGTAAAGTGAATGGAACAGACTACGAATGAATAGGCACAGGCAGCGACGGAGATTCGGAAAATAAAGACCATTATTTACAGGCTTGGGAAACGGAGGACAATAAAAGGTAAGATAAAGTTGTCCCTGTGCTTAGCAGATTAAGCAGTACGCCATAATGACGCATGGTGGAGTGCATGTATGGATCCACGTTTTCTTGAACTCGACACTAGTTGGAGAAGAATGATCAGCTTCACGCTCCTACCCGCTTTATTCCTGGGGAAAGGATCCCTGGTACACATTGGTTAGGAAACTGGTTGGAGCCCAGACAACGGTCTGGACAACTTGGAGAAGAGTANAAAGTATACAGGGAATCAGGCTTATTTAGTTTCATGTTAACATATTGAAGATGTTTAAGTCTTGTATTTTATCGCAAACATCTAAAGGTATTGACTTGTCCGATTGGTTCGTCATTTAGCATTATTTTGTGCCTTGATATCATTACATTGCTTCACAGTGTGTTTAATATAGTTGCCAAACAACACAAGAACCACTCACTCACCTGTGTCTCAGTGAGGTGCAGCGAGGAAGAGAACTCTGCCCGCTCTGCGATGCTCAGGTATTGCTTCTCCCGGAACTTCTTCTCCAGAGACAGCAACTGCTGAGTTGTGAAAGGTGTCCGCGGCTTCCGGTTCGGTTTGTGTTTCCTCAGTGTACATCGTACAGGGGGTGGTGGTGGTGGGTGAGTGGGGTGTCCGGGGACCACATTCTGCAACCGTACTGTGTCCCCGCTCAGCAAATTTTCTGTCGAACAGAAAACACGATATTGAAATATTTGTCCTTATATAAGGAGCCGTGAGAGCTCAGCTGGTGTAGCGACGGGCTACGGACGGGACAGCAGGGGTTTGATTCTTGGTGTAGAGTGTTTTTTTCTTTTCTCCACAGCTTCTAGATCAGCTCTGGGGCCCATCACGGCCTCCCCGGCCGAAGCGTAAAGGCGATGAATCACTATCTAGTGCCGAGGTCAACAATGGTGGAGCTATTCCTCCACTCCACTATACATCTTCATGGCATGGTGGTTAATTAATTAAACACAAGGACAGATCTACCTTACCTTCAATGTATTGTTCTAAATATAAGGCGAAGCATCTTTCAGAGACTGTTTCTTAAACAAAGACATGTCATCATGTGTGTTCTTTCTTTGGGTCCTTAAGATGAAGAAGATGATAATGAGGAGTTCATATTGCTAATTCTAATGATTTTTGTGAGATTGCCTGGAATTATATGCAAGGTATTCAATTTTGAATTTATGATTTCTGAATAATGAAGTTCTTATTTATTTTTTGCTTACAACCCTCAGAGGGGGCACGAGGTACCGTATTTGTTTGAGGCACTAAATTACAAGCCGGAAGGTCGCGGGATCGAATCCCGATGAGGTCATTGGAATTTTCAATTGACCTAATTCTTCCAGCCGCACTATGGCCCTGGGGTCGACTCAGCCTCTAACAAAAATAAGTACAAAAATCTTCCTGGGGTGTAAAGGGCTTCCGGCGCGTAAAGCTGACAAACTTACCACTATTAGTGAGCCGATTGTCCAGAACAAGTGTTAGCCTCAACCTCTCACAACCTTACTAAGCTCCACGGTCTGTTGCAGGGATATCTTTGCTTTACTTCTACTTTTACTAGAACCCTCAGAACTATATGACATTAAATTTACTCAAAAATGATTCTTTTTCTGATTTTCTGAATGCAAAATTAGGGATCACGTCTTTTCGGGACTTATGTGGCAAATCATATTGAATACGAATTTACAGTGGACATACTGCATCAAACTATTGTTGCTGGATATAATAATTTTCTAATATACAGCTTATTATATATGTCTGAATTTAATTTTATTTGAAGGAGTTTGGGAGACGTTTTAATGTGAACCGAAAGCAAATCACGACTGTACTTTTATCTGTACAGACCCTGCTGCAGTCTACATTGAGAAGCATGTGCAGACAGCCACAAAGATTCAGTGGCTTTTCGACGTATTTTTAAATACAGCTAAAATACTCTGCGTGATACGATGCCGTTCTCGAAAAAGGAAACAACTGAAGAAGAGACTGTTAGTAGGATAAAGGTGATCATCCGCCAAAGAGGGTAGTCTAAATTTTCCCTCAGTGAATATGAGAATCGTGAGGATTCGCGGAAGTTATTGCTTAATTAATGAGCCACCTAATTGCTCAGTGTTCCGTTGGGCTTACAACATTCGAATCAGGAACCGCTGCATCCAAATAGACTCACAGCTGATATTCTTATGATAAAAGTTCCCATGTGGAGTACATATATGTAGGTTATGTAAAGTGAATGGAACAGACTACGAATGAATAGGCACAGGCAGCGACGGAGATTCGGAAAATAAAGACCATTATTTACAGGCTTGGGAAACGGAGGACAATAAAAGGTAAGATAAAGTTGTCCCTGTGCTTAGCAGATTAAGCAGTACGCCATAATGACGCATGGTGGAGTGCATGTATGGATCCACGTTTTCTTGAACTCGACACTAGTTGGAGAAGAATGATCAGCTTCACGCTCCTACCCGCTTTATTCCTGGGGAAAGGATCCCTGGTACACATTGGTTAGGAAACTGGTTGGAGCCCAGACAACGGTCTGGACAACTTGGAGAAGAGTAAGTTCTTGAACCAAGTGAGACTCGAACTCCGACATCTCGGTCCTTTAGCCCGCGTCCAGTCCTGTACCGAATACGATATCCCAGCTCAAAACAAAGATAATCATTTACACGAATTGATAGAATTCTTCACAGATACTTTGATTAAATAATGTTTAAAAACTTGCTTAGCTTTACATTAGTGACCTGCTCATTCATCAGTAATCTGTCAGACGACAGGTCCACAGTCTCTT
>NW_019718316.1:58338-83184 GCF_002891405.2 Cryptotermes secundus | reverse complement strand
CAGTCTTCCCAGCTACCTTAGTGATAGTGTGCATTACCTCATCCAAGTTTTGTCACCTGTTGCTCTTATGATCAGACTGAGAAATTTGTCCCTTTAATAGTCAAAGCCGAAGCCATTCTCTGTGTTTTACGTGAACCCTTGAGCATTTTTGGAACCCATCTTGCACAAAAGTTGTGATAGCCTAGCCTAACTGTGATAATCTCATAGAGAAGAATGCGTGAAGTTAGTGGCAGTTCACACGAAAGTTCTGAAATTGTGAAATTTTTTGGTCAGCCCTTTGAACAAGATCATCACACACTACAAATGTCAACCACTTTACTCCTCTTTGTAAATATTTATTCATCCAACTTAGAACATTCTATGCCATTGTCTTACAGTTCCTTCACTCATTGCATTTTGGCAGTAAACCACATGAAATTCACAATGGATTTCCACAGCACTCATGTTTAGCATGAAGAAAGCAGATAACAGCACAAATTTTGTAGCTGTCAGGATTTTCAATTGCAGGACACACCATAACTCACTCTGTAGAGACAAGAAAAAACACTAAGTGAGCAGTTATATGATGGTTCACAAGGCAATGAGTCATGTGATGCTACCTTGCATGTGTGAGCTCTCTCCCGCTTTTAGTTGCCTAAAATAAATGATGGTTAATTTCTGAATAGCCCTCGTGTGTATGCAGCCCCCATTTAATTTCCCTTGAATTAAGTTTTCCTACATGTTCTCATCAACTTCCATTTTGAATGTAGTAAGTTCAAAATCCTGATTTTGTGGCGCAGGTATAATGACATGGCAGGAAATGAGATACATTCTGTTCCCTTCAGTACCTGCATATACCAGAAGCATCAAAATACACTGATCATAATGATGACATGTGTATGCAAAAAAAAGCCCATGTTTCAGCTCTTAGGCCATTGTCAGGGTTTTCTCTTTATGATAATATGTACATGTGTGTTAACGTGCAGAGTGTAGCATACACTGAGTTTGTGAGCAGGTGCATCTGCCAGCAGTAATGTGTCTGTATCTGTCTGTAGGTACAGAGAGGCTATACAGCTGTTCACATTCCCTGTTGCAGCCTGATAGGGACCTGCTAGCAGTAGTGTGTCTGTATCTGTCTGTAGGTACAGAGAGGCTATACAGCTATTCATGTTCCCTGTTGCAGCCTGATAGGGACCTGCCAGCAGTAGTGTGTCTGTATGTCTGTAGGTACAGAGAGGCTACGAAGGGGGACCCAAAAATAACCAGAAACGACCTGTTGTGCGCGCATGCTTTGTAGTTACGANTGCAGTTTTCCCTAACAGAAAGCAAAATTTCACGCACACTCTTTGTTCCTTCTGGTCGGCCATCTCACTAATCGCCAAAGGGTTGAAACAGGAACGCACACAACAGAGCACCACAGACAAACCACTTAACTCAGACAGACGCCAGCTCACTAACAGTCGCGGGAGACCCCCAGCTAACACCACCTAGCAGCACAACTCGTAACTACAAAGCATGCGCGCGCAACAGGTCGTTTCCGGTTATTTTTGGGTCCCCCCTCATATACAGCTATTCACGTTCCCTGTTGCAGCCTGATAGGGACCTGCCAACCGCAGAGTGTCTGTATCTCTCTGTAGGTACAGAGAGGCTATACAGCTATTCAAGTTCCCTGTTGCAGCAACTTCATCCTCACTGACACAGTGGGGTTCCCATAAATTCATGTATTATTTTAGGGGGTCATGGTATCACATAATTTGAGAGCCCCTTCTCTAGAGATAATGCAGATAATGCAGATAATGCTCCAGACTTCTATCTGGGAAGTGCTCATTTCAGGTCTTAGCCAGGACTCCAGCTATCCTGACTTTCTCATGGTCTTCCTCAGCCCCTCCAGGGAAATGCTGGAATAGTACCTCATTTATTAGTCACTTTCTGCCATCCGATGCTATATAGGCTAGGTACAGAAAGCATGTCATTGAAAAGATTTGGATTGTGGGTAAATGAAGTCTCTAGTGGAAAACGAGAATGTTTGAATAAGCATGTGATCATGTATGACCAATGTATACATGTTCTGAATAGTGATGCAGTGATACAAAATGTAATATAAAAATCTTTTTATTTTCTGTATTATGTTGCGTATCACATATCAAAGGGGCCATGAGGACAACAGTTAATTACAAACCAATATTAAAACGTTTAATATTCAGGTTATTATAAAAGGTTACCCACTCCGTGCAGTGTGACTGATAATTTTATTTTCTTTCCTTTTTAATCTTTTGGCCTGAGAGACCATCTGCAGAAGGATATGTCAATACAAGCGGAAACTACTAGTATTACAATGTGATTGGTCAGTATCAATACATACATACAATATCATTACAATGTCAGCGTGGCACAAATGGCAGGACACTCACGAGTCCTATTTATCAAACAACGGAACCACAAAGTGGCAGACACTCAGCTCTCTTTAAAGAGAGGCAGTATAGTGGACACGAAACAAATTGGTTCTAAATTTAAATATATTCATGCACATCACTGTAGTTGTTAATTGATCGGATTTTATATTGTAATGATATTGTATGTATGTACTGATATTGACCAATCACATTGTAATAGTAGTTTCTGCTTGTATTGATATATCCTTTTGAAGACCGAAACATGTGAAGGATGAAAGATTAAAAAGGAAGGGGGGGGGAAGCATTTATCAGTCACACTGGATGGAGTTGATAACCTTTTAGAATATTGCTAGTGTGACAGACCAGAAATGAAGAGGCGATTGAACTTGGGTAATGCTTGCTACCATTCAGTCCAGAACCTTTTGTCTTCTCGTCTGTTGTCTAAAAACATAAAAATTAGAATATACAGAACTATAATTTTGCCTGTGGTTCTGTATGGGTGTGAAACTCTGTCTCTGACATTAAGGGAGGGACATAGACTGGTGGTGTTTCAGAACAGGGTCTTGAGGAGAATATCGGGACCGAAGAGCGATGAAGTGACAGGAGGTTGGCGAAAACTGCATAATGAGGAGCTTCATAACTTGTACTCTTCTCCAGGTATAATTAGAATGATCAAGTCAAGGAGGATGAGGTGGGAAGGTCATGTAGCACGAATGGGGGAGACAAGGAATGAGTATAGGATATTGGTGGGAAAGCCAGAAGGAAAGAGACCACTGGGAATACCAAGGCGTAGGTGGGTGGACAATATTAAAATGGATCTTAGACAGATAGGATGGGATGGTATAGATTGGATAGATCTGTCTCAGGATAGGGACCTCTGGTTCCATAAAATGCTGGGAAATTCTTGAGTAGCTGGTGAATTGGCGGCTCCTCCAGAAGGGCTCGGCTCCATGAGTAAGTACGTGACAGGCCAGGATGAACCAAATCAAATTCAGGTTATATTTGTCAGCACAACAATTAATTATAAACTGATATTAAAATGTTTAATAATAATAATTCAGCATTGATATAATTCATTAAAAAACCACCTGATGAAGGTCTTGATTGAAACATGTAGTGGGATGAAAGTAAAATAACATGAACATTTTATCTGTTTATAATTAACTGCCATGTTGATGGCCCCTAAGTATACCTTTGTTAGAATAAAAATGTTATTTACCTGTTTCATCTTTTGTTTGCAGTATGGCAGCACATACCCTTTGTGCCATGGCGATGCAGGTTGAGTACCTGACTCATTTGGATGAAAGATTCTGCATTTAAATAAATTTGTTTAGTTTATTCTTGTACATGTTTCTAGTATTTTGTTTGTATGTTCTAAGATTTAAGTCATAAAATATTTACCTCAGATTTTGTTATAAAAAATTATTCTATATTTAATTAAATTTAGTTAATTTTGTTTATTCTTGCAACATGTTCTTAGTATGTCTTTATATTTTCTGAGATTTAAATAATAAAATATTTACCTCAGATTGTGTTGTAACTTCTTTAATGACCAAGGGTTCAAACTTAGCAAAGAATGGAATCCCATCACAATGTCATTAGGGCATTTTGGCATGCATAGGCCAAGAATATCCCAAGCAGGCAAATGCAGGGAAGATGATGAAAAGATGGCACAGTAACTGACAACAGGGGCAACAGTCTCAGTGACATGGTGATAGGTTAGCGTCAGATGGGTGACTACCCAATTTGACTCCAACCTCCTGCTGCATCCTATGCCAAGAGGATGAGTCAGCTATTCCATAGATTGGCATACATCAGTGGTTTGTGGTAATTCACCACATCAACCCTGAAGGTGGAGATCTCTGAAATGTTGGTTTTTAACTCAACACTGAGATGACCAATTGTCCAATAAGATTTTAAAATATTTTTAAGCTGTGAAAGCTTCAAATCTTCCATATTCTGACTGAAGTATTTTACCGTTCCATTCCGAGTGTTTCTTCCTATTTGCTTATGATCAGACCTTTTCAGGCATATATTTTTTGCCTTTTGTAACAGCCTAAAGCAATACAGATGTCTGTTCTAGGTGGTCAAGAGATTATTTTCATAATACCTCTTTATAAATTTGTGTGCATGTGTGTGTCATGAATGAACACACTGCATGTGTAAAAGCTGAGAAGCTCGTATCTCACCGCCACTTTCACTTTGATGTTGTTTAACCATTCTCCTCCCTACTATTCTACCAATTTATTCCTTATAATGTAAGATCATAATAAAGTGTGCTGTAGAGACTGTACTCAGGGAACATTTGATATAATTTATCTCAAATGGATTTTATTAGTGCTAGTTTGTATATAATGCGTGTGTAAAGGTGGTACTGAAGGCTGTGAACGTCTTTTGTCACATTCCTTAGTTGTGTATGGGTGTGTGTGTAATTCACATACATCTTACTTCAGAATCATTTGCTACAATATATTGTACAGAGTGTTTCATAAGTCTGGAACAGTGGTCTCACAGGTAAAAATTAATGAGTGTAAATTCAGGGGACTGTGGTTATCATTCCACTGGTCACTGGTCCACTTGCTGACAGGTCTCCAGCCACAAAGAAACAGTGATGATTTCCCCTTTGTAGCAGTGGAATTATTAGCATCATTCTATGTTCTATCACCGTTTGAGTTTGTCACTCATTTTGAGATAACTAATATTCTTGTAATTACAACTTCTTTATTACAACCGTCACAACACAACAACTAATATCAAGATCAGTGCCTAATTTTGGCTCTGCTACATGTTTTGGCTATTACATGGCTGCATGCATGAAATGAAAATTTCTTGTAATTACTTTATGCAAAACTAAAGTAGCTCTTGCTATATGCCATTTATGATGGCCTTCACAGATTTCAGAAATTATCACTCCTACCCCTGTAGCAGACAAGTTAATGATAAAACTCAGTGTCCCTAATTATGACAGTGTATTTATTTATGCCCCGGTCTAGAAAACCAAGATTAATGGTCATGGGAATCCATTGCACTAACCACGCGACACCCTTTATCCTCAAAAAATTGTTGCAAACTTCGCTGACAAGCAGCAGTCGCTCGGTCAGTATAGTTTGTTTGTGAACTAAAGGCCACAGAGGGATTTATTTATCCCATGATTTACATGGTTTCCAGCCTTCTGTTTAACTTGACAATACCAAACACTTAACCTGTTAAGTGTTTGGTATATATGACCAATAAAGTAACCTACTATTTGGGATTATAAAGTTTTTTCTTTCTTCTAGAACATGTTTGCTGCTCTTCTTAATCTGTTAACAGCTACATATATCTAAGAAATGTGTTTCTTGAATAGTTCGTTGTATACTGTCTTTGTCGGTTCTTCTGTATCTACCTAACAGAAACACTGACTCAAAGCTCCTTTGCTCAGTCCTGTTAAATGAATTAAGCAGCACAAGCACTCTGCATCGTGACAGCCAGCATTCCTCTTGCACTTGAAAGAGAGCTCATATGATCTGGTGACTGCGGTACACTAACTTCTGTCAAATTTGCAGTGTGCTGCAATGACAAACATATTTATAAATTTCCATAGCTTAGAGAGTGTCAGAATATAGCTCACTTGCCTAGTATAACTGAACGAATATAAATTCAATCAGCAGACTAGTATATGAAGGTGAAACACTGACAATAAAGAAGCACTTATTTTTAATAAATAACGAATTAATAGTAATGTTCTAAAAAGCAATTAATTCGTGCTAGAAAAGAGTTGCTGCACTGCAACCTCACTTACAGCAGGATAGAGTTGTGGTAAGAACTAGCTTGACTCTTGGCAGGTATGCTGAAATTCATACCACATTAAATATACAGAGTGGCCAGAAGTCCATTAACCTAAAACAGTATCTTGAATTAATGAGATGCTTAGATTTAAACTGGCCAGTCAATTCAGACATAGGTATCACAGCACTGTCAGTTTCATATTCAACATAGAGGATCTGTGTTTTGAACAATTTTTGTAAATTCTGTAAGTAATAAATAATTTTCTAATGCATTTTAAAGTACATTTTACTAACCAGTTAACTGAATTTTGGGGCAGCCAATAGCTTTGCATTCTCAACATGCTCTAAATTAGGAACAAAACCAGTGATTTACATGATTCATTCTAGTGTCTACCAGCACCTATCAATTTAGGTACACGTTTGGGGTACTAACAACATTCTACTCTCTCAGACTTGAAAATGCATCTTGGTATAAACTGTTCCTATAAAATTTCATAAATATTCTCTCTCTGTGGGGGGGTCTCAAGCGTGGAAACCATCTATGTTTTGTTGTGTGTGTGTGTGTGTGTGTGAGTGTGAGGGGCATCAATTCTTGCGTCATTTCTTTAAACTCTGAGCGAACTTCATCCAAAGACTGGATCTGCAGAGTGGAATGAGTCTCCTGTTTTTCTGGCAATGGCCGAGAACAGTCATATGGAACACATGGCTCTGGGTGCCAGCAAACTATAGTTGAACCATCATCAATTACTCTGATTTGTTCTCCAAAGTTCCATGATGGAGACCCGTCTCAATGACTGAAACGCCTTCCTAACCCGGAGTTATACTTGAGAACCCTCAACGCCACATTAAGAAGCAAATTAATTACTGAAGCACCTTACAGAACAGCTGCTACTAGGTAACCACAGTAACCACGCTGCAACAAAAATATAAGAAAACTGTCATGCTGCCTTGCTTGCAAGTTAACTTCTTCAGTTTCTCCTGAAGTTGCATTGCCCTCCCTTCAATTTGTGCTGCTCCCTTCACTAACATGTCTTTAACTCAGGCTAACAATTTTGAACTACAGACCAATTTCAATCCTGCCCGTATTTTCTAAAATTCTTGAAACGTTAATGTATAACATAGTTGTGTGTTTCTTAAATAAATCCAACTTGCTGTGACTGATGAGTTTAAAAAGATGTCAAAACAGTGGAAATTAACACGATAGTGATGGTGTTCACAAGCTCAACTGATCGAAACAAATTAGATAGACAAGGTCCATATCTGAAAGTGTTAGTGATCCAAAACGTCTGAAGCATGTACATTGAGCTGGGATCATGGGTTGAAATCCCACACAAGGCATGGATGTTTGGTATGTTTTTATTCTGTGTTTAGGTAGAGGCCTTCCGACAAGCTCATCACTCGTGCAAGGAGTCCTACCATCTGTAAAATGATCAAAATGAAAACCTCAACACCATAAGGTATAAGAGGAGTGGATTAAGTAAGTAAGGTGATTGTAGGAGAAAACTGTCAGGTTGGAACTGTTTATGCTGTAATGGGGAAAGCTGTTTGACATTGTACCTGTTCATGAATGATCTATTTCAGTTCTTCGCCAAGTATAATTAAGTGACCATGTCAAGGAGGGTGAGATATTCAAGGCATGTAGGACACGGTGAAGTATTTGGTAGAAAGACTTAAGATCTAGAAATAGTTTGGAGGTTAATATAAACATTAATCTGACGGAAAAGGTATGGAGTCTGGTCTGTAACAGGTCAGGCAATCGGGTTCTTGTGAACAAGCTGAAAGGGGGTCCCATAAAATATTGGGAAATTCTTGAGTACCCAGTACTCCCTTGCCAGTGACATGTGTAGTGTTCTCCAGTTAAGATTTTGTGACATAGCTATTACAGTATATCATGTGCCACCAGTGGCCTTGGGGCTGGGTTGTCATGCATGTGAAGCAGCTGAGCAAGACAGTATTCACAAAAGCAGCAGTTCTGGTTTGTGCATTAATGGTGAAAGGGGACCATTCCTTGTGTAGCCAGTTAGTAATCTCCTACTTAATGCTGTGGCATGCAAATCACTGCTGAGATTTGGAATTGTCCTTCAATTTCATAAATTTATGAGTACTATTGCTTGTGTGATAGAGATAATGTTTCTTGGCAGCCTCACACATTGCCAGAGCTGCAGTAGCAAACCCATATCTGTGCCATTGAGGATGATAATTGTATTTTCTGTTTTGAAAGAGAAACATGACAGCATTCATTGACTGTCACAGTTTGCTTGTTGTGTGAGTTGATAGGATGTAAGATTGGTGTGTGTCCCTTTAACTAGAAATGCAATTCAAGTACTTCATCTTCTGGCTTATTTTAATTTTCTAAATGAGGTTCTTCATACTCTTTGTTACTTTATATAGAAAACACCCAAAAAGTGTTCCCAAGTATACTTTTTGGCAGTAGATATCATTTTTAAGTGATGCAATTCATGGTTTAATACATCTCACAGCTCGGTGATCAAGATGGACCCATTCACTTTATTTCTTGGGTATAGTGATTCTGGAACTTTGCGGCAGAAATCTGCCTGATTCATGCTTGTTTCTTGCTTTGGCTTATCATTAACCCTGAAGTTGGAGCTCGTATATCAGTTGCATTCTGCTGAACTGTGCAGCACTTCATCACAGAAGATGGAACTGTTCGCAGCCACTGATGTGAAAATCTCAAATGCAACACCAATGTTGTTATTATAGCTAACAACTACCCACTGACTGTAGTAGGGCTACAGCTATTGCTTGTCCTGCCCCCTTAAAATTCTGTGGTACAAATTTGGGAAGGTTCCAGAATATAATGAAATTTTAAATATAAAGGTTTTTTAGTAAACTGAATACTTATCTTATACTAGGTTTCATGGTATTTCATCATAGCCTGCTGAAAATTTACCTTTTAGTTAACTGGTTACGTTTAATACCTCATCTACAGTAATTGGTGCAAGAAACATGGAACTGCAATTTAATATCTTATTATTAACAGTATCATGACTAACATTTTTCTTGTATATTTTTTCTTCATAATGGTCTGAAATAAGGAGACGCTTTATTGTCATTGCTTATTATCTTTACTTTAGGATATGCCATTAGGAAGGTGCAAGAAAATTGGGTGGGACTGATATTAAATGGGATAAATCAACTGCTTGTTTATGCTGATGATGTGAATCTCCTGGGATATATGTAACATAAATACCTTAAAGAAAAACACTTTTTTTATTGTACCCTCAAGATTGAGGCAATACGTTTCTCCGAAACATCGGTTAACACCATATCTACACAGCACCGCATCCCATAAGACTGCTTTCTTTATAGTCACTGCCATGAAAATCTAAAATCTTACACAAAAATTTAATTGACACTACTAAGGAGATTGGTCTAGAAATAAACACAAAGCAAACTAAGCATATGTTGACGCATCATCAGGATGCAGGACAAAATCATAACATACAGATTGCTAACAGGTCCTTTGGAAATGTGAAGTTCACGTATTTGGGAATAACAGTAAAGGTAAAGAGGTAAAGCTGTCCCTGTAACAGGCCATGAAGGCCCATAGGGTTGTGAGATGTTGAGGCTGCCACATTATTTAGACAGTCTGCTGACAGATTTTGATGAGGTAGTCAGCCATACATGCCAGCCACATTTAGTCCCAGGAAGATTCCTGGTACTCATTTCTGTTAGAGGCTGAGTTGGCCCCATGGCCATACTGCCACTGGAAGAAATAGGTCAGTTGAAAAATCCAATGACCTCACTGGGAAACGAACCCACGACCTTCTGGCTTGTAGCATAGTGCCTCAACAAACTACACTATCGCGTGCCCCTAGGGAATAGCAGTAACAAATCAGAATTTGCCCCTTCGGAAATTAGAGCAGATTAAGTTCAGGTAATGCCTGTTATCTTTCAGGTCAGAACCATCTGTCTTCTCATTTGCTGTCTAGAAATGTAAAGACTTAAATACACAAAAGCATAACTTTGTCTGTAGTTTTGCATGAGTATGAAACTTGGTCTCTAACATTAAGGGAAGAAAATAGACTGAGGGTGTTTGAAAACAGTGTGCTGAGAAGATTATTTGACCCAAGAGGGATGAAATAGTGGGAGGTTGGAGGGAAAAAGAACTGCATAATGAGGAGCTCCATAACTTATACTTGTCACCAGATATAATTAGAATGATAAGATCAAGGAGTATGGGATGGACAGAGGAGGTGTCACACATGAGAAGAAAAAGGAGTGCATACAGAGCATGAGATGGATAGGGCATGTGTCACACATGAGAAGAAAGAGGAGTGCATACAGAGCATGAGATGGACAGAGCATGCGTCACACATGAGAAGAAAGAGGAGTGCATACAGAGCATGTGTCACACATGAGAAGAAAGAGGAGTGCATACAGGGTTTTGGTAGGAAAACCTGATGGAAAGAGACCACTAGGAATGACCTAGACACAGATGGGAGTCTAATACTAAAGTGGATCATAGAGAAATGGGATGAATAGGTGTAAACTGGATTCACTTAGGTTAGGGACCAGTGGTTGGCTCTTGTGATGACAGTAATGAACCTTTGGGTTCCATAAAATATTTTGAATCTCTTGTATTGATGAGCAACTATTGGCTTCTCAAGAAATGCTCAGCTGTATGGAGTTTATTAGCTTGTCGGCTGTACTGCAGGTCCAAACGTGCAGAAAGAGTTGACATAATTTTTCTTTCTTCCACTGGACTGGCTGAACAATTTCCAGCAGAGTCTCAGTAACTTCCCTGTTAGCAGGCTTTTGTCTTGGAATTTTGATGCTTCTGTTTTATAGTTGCCAAGTAATGATTCATTCCTGATGTTTCCCCAATAAATGACACACAGATGTTTGTCCATTTGGTTATTTTATTGGACTGTTAATTGCTGATATTATTTGATATGGAATAAGAGGGTAGGATGTACATAAATCATGCAACAGGATTATGGGAGCAAGATATCCCAGCTTGTTTTTATTATTATTGCATTATCCTGGAGGCACTGGAGAAAACTGTAGGAAATCTAAGGATGTTTGATCTCAGGCTGAGCTTCAACTGAACTGTATACAGATTTTGAACCATCCAGGAACCATTATTAGTGATGTACTGCCATGTGGTGACATGAAAGGCTTGTAATTTTCAGGCAGCACGTAGCTTTTGTGATACTATGGTTTTGGTCAGGTGCAGAGTTCACACCATGAACACTGATATATATGAAGTCACACATGTTTGTCCATCCATTCACTGGACTTATCATCTCAACTTTCTATATCACATCTGTGTGCAGTTGTATGGAAGTTAGTTAAGAATATTATCTTCTGGGTTGTGATGCTGTTTAGTCCCATGGAAGTTTGCCAGCGTTTCAAAGGAACATGATGCCTCCTGTCTTCAGGGCCAAGGAGTAAGCCAAGCTTGCTTGCTGCTTGGCTTGTTCTTCAACCCTGAAGATGGAGGCCGTATGTCATGCTGAAACATTCGTGAACTTTAATGTTCCATGTGGAATCAGATCCCAGAAGACAGCATAACATTGATGTGGCCATATATTAAAAAACATCAGAAAATTGATGATGTGTATGTGACTTAAAATTTCTTTCGCCTGAACACTTATGTGAATGTCTGCCGTAGTGCCTGCAAAATGGTTTAAATTAAATGTTATGTGGAATTTTGTAGCCAACCCACTCAATCCACGGTCATTTCTTAGTAAGGAATTTAATGCTTTTGGGAGGGCAAGGATTTATCTCAGGGAATGTTGCATGTGGAACCCAAGTGGATTCCGTGTAGGTCAAAGAATTGCACAGATCAGGGCGATGTGAACTGAAGCAGCTGCTGGCAGTTTGGTTCTTAATTGATGGACAAGTGATCATCAGTTCACTGGTATGATGAATAACGATGTCATGCAGTTAGCACACTGCAAAGTTCACTTCTTATAACTGCAACAGCTTATCACACAGGGTTAACTATGCCAAAATACAAGTGTTAGTGGTACAGGTCACAGAAGTACAATTGTGAGATACAGAACTTGTGGAAGCAGAAGTCACAGTCAGAGTGCAATTAACAGTCACAATCATCATCATCATCATCATCATCATCATCATCATCAGTAATTTATCAGACGACAGGTCCAGTCTCTTCCAAAACAATTCCTCCACTTAATGCGATCTAGAGCTCTCTCCTTCAAATGACAGTATCCTCTTCTGTCCCCAAGGTCATCCAGCATCTTCTTACGTCTTCTTCCTCGTCTTCTTGTCACTTCTATCCACCCCTCTATCTTTCCTTCAATAACTTCTTTTAGAAGGCAGTTTCTGCGTAAAACATGACCAATCCAATTAGCCTTCCGTTTTCTTATTTCGTGTAGGATATTCCTCTGCTCACTGACTCTAATTAACACTTCTTCATTTCTCACATAATCGGTCCAACTGATCTTCTCCATCCTTCTCCAACACCACATTTCGAAACTTTCCAGATGTTTCTGATCTACTGCCCTAAGTGTCCATGTTTCAGCCCCATACAGAGCTATGCTCCAAATGTAGCATTTCACTAGTTTCTTCCTCAAATTTAAGTCCAATTTGCTGGTAAAAAGATTCTTCTTCTTGCTAAATGCAGCTTTTGCCATGGCAATCCTGGATTTAATTTCACAAGTACACCTTCCATCATCTGTTAACAAGCTACCCAAATATTTAAAACATTTCACATTCTCCAGTTGTTTTTGGTCTATCTTTATTGTGACTGGGGTTGGTTGTCTCGAAATTTTCATTACTTTTGTTTTCTCCACATTCATTTCCATGCCATAGCACCTTCCAATTTCAATTAGTCTATCAATCATGCCCTGTAGCACAGTTCCTTCCTTAGCCATTAACACAAGGTCATCTGCATATTTCACAGTTTGAATAATTTGCCCCCCTAATTTGAAGTCTCCGAGCCCATCCAGAGCTTCCTTGGTAAGGCATTCACTGTACAAGTTGAACAAAATTGGCGATAAACAGCATCCTTGTCGAACTCCTCTTCCAATCTGCACACTTCTTGTCTCCCCACTGTCCAGTCGTACTCTAACTTTCTGATCCGTGTATAATTTGCTAATCAATCTTCTTTCACGCCAATCGATACCTGTTTCCTTTAGGATCTGCATTAATTTGATCCAATTTACACAGTCAAATGCCTTCTGCCAGTCTATGAAGCAAACAAAGAGTTCTTCATCTATCTCCAAAGTTCGTTCTGCTATAATTCTCATCATCCCAATTGCATCCCTGGTTCTTTTTTCTCTTCTAAATCCAAACTGATCTTCTCCAAGTATATCTTCTATTTTCCTTTCAAAGTCACAAGTATATATGGAAGAAGTTGCAGTGGGAGAAGAACTAGAAGTAGAAGTCGCAGAAGTAATGGAACTCAAACTGTCCACATCACCAACAACACCAATTTAACTTACTTGAAGGGTGAATGCCATTCAGCCCCACAGTGTCGCGGAGGAAGAACTGTGCTTCTGTGGCCCATCTTGGCTATGTTATGACATGACATGACATGCAAACAGTTGGAGCACACTGACAGTGAAATGGACACAGTCTCCACATTCTGTTCCACACAGTTTATATGAGTAATATCTGTGCCAAAAGCAGATGTGAGCTGATTAAATGCTGCGCCTCAGCAAGTCTGACCCTGTATCAATTGTACTGTGCTCACATTTTCTCAGTATTCCACTAATTACAAACATACAGCATGACGATACACATGGCACAACCAGACTTCCAATTCAACAATGAACATTACAGCCATGAAACGATCTGATGATGTGACAAGTATATTCGTGCAGCTATACTCACATCCGAACGCTCCAGTCAATTATCCATGGGGATTACTGGCTGTACCAAATGACTCTTTCCGGGTTATTCTTTAGATGCTGCAGAGAAAAATGTAACAACTGCTTTGTTTAAAATTGTTCCAAGTTCACCACTTATGAAGCATTATTCCAGCTGATGCTATGTAGCCTAAACTACTAAGCGCATCGTAAATTAAACCCTAAATAACACACGCTCGCCAGAACACTCATATGCTAGTAGGATACCTGTACATTTTAAAGATTTCTGGAATCGCTGGAATTTTGGACTTTGTCCATTGTCCTGCTAGAACGAGCTCTTTCTAATGGACCCAGCAGAGTAGTTGTGCCCCCCCCCACCCTCTGCTAGAACGAGCTCTTTCTAATGGACCCAGCAGAGTAGCTGTGCCCCCCCCCCCCCTCAAGAGAGGACAGAAACAGACACAGTTTCTGAAATGGTACATTCTCTTGTTCTGTGAACACCAGACAATGAACACAATCCAAAAACCCAGCAAGTGATTCTGAGTAATATACAATATCAATTTTAAATTCTGAATTTTGGTGAATGAAGCGTAAGTCAGACACATTTTTTTTCTTCTCTTTCAGTTAAGGTACAGGCTTCTATGTCACGTTCAGAGTCTCACTGTTATTCTGCCCATATTTCTCTTTCATATTTATTATTCCCTGAGGTCTGTACTGTTATTTGTCTCTTCATTGCCTTCTGCTGCATCAGCTACACCAAGCAGCTCTTTCGCTGCACACAGCATGTGTTCACAATGGGACGTAAAATTTATATACATTAGAACAGTTTCTGCACTAGTGGGACATGAGGTCTCTAAAATAACAACTTCCATTAATGATTACTAACTCAGCTCCTTGGAGTTACTTATGTAGCAGTAATTAAACTGAAAACACATACTGCAAAAATTCATTTCTTGGAAGAAGACAAGCTTTGCTTCAGTCTGGTGGGAATATAGGGTTTCATAAACTGACTGGCTGGATGAGAGTCACTGCCCTCAGGTATATATACATAGCATAATGTACTATCCCAATGTATACAGGGTGTCCCAGGAGGAATGTGCCAAACTTCGGGAGGGTGTTCCTTATGTTAAAGTATGCCGATATAACCCAAAACACCTATGTCCAAAGTTGAACGGTTACGGAGATAATGGCCAGAGAAGTGTCAAACTTTGACCGGGGTTACACACTTGTTGATTACAAAATACATATTAAAACTGGCAGGAATATGTGGATTCTGTAATGTTAATAATGTACGTAACATCAAACTAACTTGTGAGTGACGGAAAGCCATAAAAGTGAAGTACAAAATACTCGCTCGCCATGTCATAATTGTCCTTAGGTTTCCAAGCAGTATACATAACACATGACTGGCGAGCGATGACGTAACGTGCTGACTGCGCGTTCTGGTATGAGCCAACTACATAAGCACGGCTAGGGAGTATCATCGCACTCAAGGACAAACATAGATAAGGGCTCTCAGCTGAGAGGTACAGCGAGGTACAGTGCTTGGACCTGCCAGAAGACCACACTTTTCTTGGGCCATTATCTCCGTAACCGTTCAACTTTGGACATAGGTGTTTTGGGTTATATCGGCATACTTTAACATAAAGAACACCCTCCCGAAGTTTGGCACATTCCTCCTGGGACACCCTGTATAACAGGAGCATCCAGACTTACTGACCATTAGAGACACATTTGGGTTGCTTCAGCAGGATGGGGTCAACACCAAATGTCAGTTCCAGACAATCAATCTAGAAGTTCTAATGCCAAATATTAACCAACTTCACACAGCTACACCTTTCCAGAGAAGCTACTGTTTGCTCAGCTACTCAGTAAATTACCAACATGTTATGGAATGCAAGGGTTCATTACCATTCACAGCCAGACACAGGCCCCTATCCTGAGCCAGATGATTTCACTCGCATATAGAATACACAGCATCAGCCTAACTTCACACTTTTCTGAGGACAACTGCAACCCATTTGTGCGCTGCCCACTACTTTATATGGTGAAGACACACAAAATGGAACACATATACCAGGACCATGGAGCAGGATCAGTTCTGTGATGCAGTGACAGCCAACGTGTGGCAACATACCAGGTAGAGTTCTGCTGATGCAAAGTTATTGAGGAATGATGTATGGTACAGCTTATGCAAAATGAAGCAAGCGTTCCTTGGAAAGAAAAGTATCAGTAATCAGAGATCACTTGCTCAGAGTGACCAAGAATTAGCTTCGGTTATGATGCAGCTCATTCAGGTAGTGAAGAAAACAGGGNCCTGAGTGCCAAACCACTTTCTTTTTGATCTCATGACAGACTGCTCAGTTTCTCTGCTGATATTCACAATGAAAAGATGTAAGCAAGTCTTTCATGATCTTTTCAATTAAATTCTTAGTACTACTATATTTCTCCACAAGCAGAATTATCCCACCTTTATTAAACTTTCTTTATATAATCAATATACCAAGTATCCCGCAAACAGATATTTTGTCTGTAATGTCCAATATGGCGTAGTTCAGTGTTCTGCAACCTTTTTCTACTCATAGCACACCATGAATTATCCACGACTCAACACGGCACACCAAAATGTTATTCCCCTCAAAAATGCATGATATCAGACAATTAATATAAACATGTAACATGATCAACTTATTACTATAATATTATTATATTGTTATTTTATATCATTAAACAGAAATCGACTCATGCATTTATTAACAATTGATGAACTTTAATTCACTGTAGAGTGTAGAAAATACACTTCTATTACTATTAAAGTGAATACAGTAATTCTACTCATACCCTCAATGTGATACTTGCGCCTGCGTAGCTGCACACAGGCGACTGATCCGTGGTGGAATCGTTGACAACACAAGTTTCATTTCTTCATCAATGGATTTGAGCCACTCCCTCTTTGATGTCTTAATTTCAGTTAACGTCAAGAAGCCCACTTCACACAAATATGTAGTTGAAAATGGCAATAACACATTAACTGCCATCTCGGAGATGGCCGGGTATCCATTCCTTATTGCCAACCAAGACTTATCCAAAGGCACTTCAAGAAGTTTAAATTTCAATGTTCTGTCTGCTTTTAAATCTGCGAGTTCCTCTTGTATATTAATTGGAAGATGTTCTGAATTCACAACAAATGGATCACGAACCCAGTCGAAATCTTGTACACTCTCCAAAATACTTATTGAATTTCTGCTGCAGCATTTCTAAATGTTCTTTAATTGTGTCCATCACCACTTTATTGCTATCAGCAAGTGGCCATACAGTCAGGGACATCTCAAATGACCCATGTGTAATTCTCTAACTAGCAACCAAATCTGAGAACTACTTCAGAGCACAGGTGTGGCAGAACTGAAACAACTGTAAAACGCGGGATCTCTACTCTTCAAATGGAAGAAGTGACACTATACAGACTTATTTTTGAAATATTTATAATTTTAAATGAAGTCTAATCGGTGGGTGCATCATTACAGGAAGAAAGTCATAAAGTTGAAGAAGCTCTAACTTCTAACAAACAGGGGCAAATACCAAAACAGCGTATAAAAGACAGGAAAACCCATGCTAATCCCTGCAGTTTTAGGGAAAAGCACGTACACAGAACATGCGTCAAGTATATCAAAGAAACTGCGTAGATGCGAGAAAAATAAAAATAAATCAATAATGAAAACTATGATATAACAACAACTGTGAGTAAATAATTTACGTTTAATTCCTTAGAATACAATATTACTGTACATAAAAAATCACAACATGTAATAAAGAATAAACAAGCATCTTATTTAATCAGTGCAGTGGCTGAGAATAAAATACAAGCATATGAAACAAGGTAACTGGGATAAAATAAAACGAATAAAATTTGACAATTAATTTCGTACAATAGGTAAAAGTTCATGTCACACCTTTCACCTTGTGACGCCACACTGCCGTAGTTTGTATTCATCTGACCAATCCATAACAGTTATCTCAATATACTCAATCCAGGTGATATATCAATCTGAAACTAACTGATCAACGAATTTACTCACATGTGATGGCAGAAGAGCACAGATAACGTACAGCAAAAAGCATATGATGCTGCTGAATTATGTGTATAAGCTGTCAATCCGTTTCGGTGCTACACTCTACTAATCATTAGCTGAATTAACATCATAACTGTAGGATAATGTCATCATGTCATGTCTGGTTCCATTCAACAAGACAGGACAATCAGCAATCACAATCAAATGGAACTCATTTGCACAGATCTTTTGTACCATGGGACTCGATTCATTTCCCGTAAGTTTGAAAGCAATCAACTCCAATATATTGTAGTATTATACAAAACTGAAGCATGCCACACACAGCAAAACTGTATTACTGTTCCTTTAGCCTAAGCCAGTGGTTCTCAACCTTTATGAAACCGCGGCCCAGTAAGTTCTTTTTTTATAAGACGAGGGCACAGTCCCAACAAATTTACTTGTAAATACCTTTCCAGTTTTGTTAAAGTTCATGCACTAAGCTAATGTAATATTAGTAATTAATTATAGCATAATCATAAAGAGTGTTAGTACACTTATGTATATGGTGTGGCATGATGACGAACATTAAATTACATTTATTTTAGTTATCAATCACTGGACTAATGAACTCTTGCAGCATTTTGTAGTTTCCTCAGACCAACATCATCAATTTAATTTGTGCTAATTTTCATTGACATATCCCATGCTGATCACCAAAAACTTATGTTATTCAGCGCAAAATTGATTATTGTGTTGTTAAATTGATTTTAATGATGTTGGTTTGAAAGAAACGGCAGTGAGAAAAATATTTATGCATTGTAACTCACAATAAAAGTCAGCTGAGTAGGGGAAGAAGCAGAAGGATGTCCACTTGCCAGTGAAACAGTATTCAGTATTACCAGATTTGAGAACCGGATACAGACTGCCTTGATCTTCAATTTCAGTGGAAACATTTTCTTTATACTTCCTTGCTGATTGGTCACTGACATTTGCAACAGAGATTTTATTTCGCTCAGTTCTGAGAACAGAGGATATGCTGCCCATTGTTGTAATCAGTTTGCAGGCAATTTTTATGACTGATCATAAACATCGGTATTGCCTTTCCCAAATGTTGAAAGATTTGGATGTCTGAAATTTCCCGATCATTCATGAATACTTCCATGTTTAAAAATATGCAGCTTGGTCACTGACATTTGCTACACAGATTTAGGTGTTCTGTGTCTGAGCTTCTCGACACAAATATTATTCTCCTCAGAATATTTCCACTGTAAAATATTTATTCATGAAAAATGCTCAGAAAATGAAAGTGACAAATTCCAGAAGAGCCCTTCGCGGCCCAGTATAATTGATGCCAGGGCCCACTACTGGGCCGCGGCCCGGCGGTTGAGAAGCACTGGTCTAAACCCATCTCTGTTTCTCTATGATTTACTGAACACATCAACATGTATGCGCTGATGTGTCTTCAGATGGCTCTGCTGACTGAATGACTTATTACATACATCACAGCAAAATGGTTGCTCCCCACTATGTATGCGCTGATGTCTCTTCAGATTACTCTGATCACCAAATGACTTATTACATACGTCACAGCAAAATGGTTGCTCCACACTATGTATGCGCTGATGTCTCTTCAGATTACTCTGATCACCGAATGACTTATTACATACATCACAGCAAAATGGTTGCTCCACACTATGTATGTGCATATGCTTCTTCAGGTTACTCTGCTGACTAAATGACTTATTACATATGTCACATATAAATGGCCGCTCCCCACTATGTATGCGCTGATGTCTCTTCAGACTACCTTGATCACCGAATGACTTATTACATACGTCACAGCAAAATGGTTGCTCCACACTATGTATGCGCTGATGTCTCTTCAGACTACCTTGATCACCGAATGACTTATTACATACGTCACAGCAAAATGGTTGCTCCACACTATGTATGCGCTGATGTCTCTTCAGACTATTCTGATGACTGAATGACTTATTACATACGTTACATATCAATGGCCGCTCCCCACTATGTATGTGTCCATGTGCTATCAGAATTTGCTCTTGACTGAATGAATCTCCACACTCATCACAGGAATATCGTCGCTCCTCACGATGTACAGGTTGAAGTTCATTCAAATTACCCTGGAAAATGAGAGTAAATAACATGAAAAATCCTAATAGGAAGAGAAATAAGTTTGAAGCTCCAGTAGAGTGAGATGTTAAATCGGTAGGCGTGAGTGTGTTGACAGAGAGGGGAGGGAGGGACAGAGAGAGCACACCCCCCTTTGTGGTGTGTGCCTGAGTCCACCGGCATGTATGGAGGTTTCTGAGTCAACAGACGTTAAGCTGCACTGCCACTGTTGAACAAACTCCAAATTAAATAAAATTATGCATTTGTAAGGCTGGACAGACATCTAATTAACAGTGGATAGGCTCCTAGAATGAAATAACAATAAAACTGAGCTAAAAAATTATACTAAGAAAGGCTGCATATGGCCTGGCAAAACACCACTACACATGACAAAAAAAAAATATATATATATACACACGTGGTGCAATCCAGAAGTTCCCGAAATATATTAATAAAATCTATTACATCTTACCTAGATATTATTCTGCACCATCACCTTCAAAGTAGTCCCCTTGGGAGCACATACACCAATCCCAGCATTTCTGCCACTTTTCAAATGCATCCTGGAAGTCTCTCTTTGTTAGGGTGTTTAGTACCGTCTGTGTTTCCACTTGAATTTCCTCAACTGTATCAAATCTTCACCCCTTCAACTTGATTTTCATCTTGGGGAAGAGAAAGAAGTCGCATGGATCTAAGTCTGGCGAGTACGGTGGGTGGGGAACAACTGCCATCTTGTTTTTAGCCAAAAATTCCTGCACAATGTAAGTCGTATGTGGTCGTGCGTTGTCACGGTGGAGTACCCAGTCGTTCGTGCACCACTTCTCTAGACGTTTTCTTCTCATGTCCTCCCTCAAACGCCTTAGAATATCGCGATAGAACTCTTTATTGACTGTCTGACCAGGAGGGATGAACTCCTTATGAACAATCCCGTCAATATAAAAAAAAAAACAAATCAACATGGACTTAATGTTGCTCTTGACTTGTCAAGCTTTTTTTGGCCGAGGTGAAGAAGGGCTCTTCCATTGCAACAATTGCTGCTTGCTTTCAGGGTCGCAGCCATAAACCCAACTTTTGTCACCAGTGACAACCTTCGAAAGAAAGTTTGGATCCTCTTGATGCGGTTGCTGAAGTTCCCTGCAGACTTCCAAGCGATGCTGCTTCTGTTCATTTTGCAGCAGTCGTGGCACAAACTTCGCCGCAATCCTCCTCATGTTCAGTTACTCTGACAAAATTCGTTGACATGTACCATAACTTAGTCCCATGGTGTTACAGAGGTCTGTGATGGTCAGTCTACGATCTTGCAGAATCAGATCCCTAACTTTCGCGACATTTTCTGGTGTTTTGCCCGTTGACGGCCGTCCTGAACGATCATCATCATCAGTCTATGTTCGGCCATTTTTGAAACGCTTATACCAGTAGTAAGTTTGTGTCTGGCCTAAACTGTTGTCACCAAAAGCTTGCTTCAACATTTGGTGCGTTTCTGCAGTGGTCTTCCCAAGTTTGAAACAAAACTTTATACAGACACGCTGCTCTCTCAGGTCAGCCATTGCAAAACCGCAGACTCACGGAAACACAACAATGGAAATTCGTTCACCAACAATAAACCCAATCACTCATCTCGACACCGCTTTCCACACTGATTCAAGAAGGATGTGTGAGCAGACACCTAGCGCTATTTCAATGTACTCATAACTATTCGCGCGCAAAATTCAAATTTTGGAAACTTTTGGATTGCCCCACGTATATATATGTATGTGTGTGTGTATAAAAGACCCCAAAGAGATGAATAGCATACTGTCAGTTCAACAGACATGTCTACCCTGATACCATGAGCAAATCCATATGAGTCACCTCCAAGGTTGCCACACAAGATTCCTTGACAGTGTAAACGTTTGGCGTTTGCCAGAAAATGGCCACTACTTCTGCATTTGTCTGGGGTGGTACTAGCAGGAAGATGTACAGTGTTTAACACACAGTTCGGTGTATGTTTTGTTTTCTTTTGGCACTACTGCCCCAATTTAGGCCTTGGCCTACCACCATGACACTCTCTGTTTCACTTTGGTTTACAAGATCTCAGACTTCTGGTAGGATTCCTTGGGCGGGTGATCAGCCCGTCACAAGTCTCTACCTGTACACAAAAACAGAAATACACACGCACGCACACACACACACCAAACATTCATGCACTGAGTGGGATTTGAACCCACAATTCCAGCTTCCAAGTGAGTGAAGGGAGTGCATGCCTCAGACCGCTTGGCTACCATGACCAGCTTGGTGTATGGGTGACCATGTGCGAATACTATATAAGGTGTACTGGAAAGTTCCTGGACTAGGTCAGAAAAGAAATACTGACATAACTTACTTCATTTTGTCTACCATCTCTTTCAAAACAGTCTCCTTGGGAACATATACAGAGGTCTCATCGTTTCCACATTTCAAGAGCGGAGTGGAAGACATTTTCCTCAATGCTGCTGAGTACCGCTTGTGATTCCCTTTGGATGTCCGATACTGTTGTCCCTTCAGTTTCATTTTCAAATTGGGAAACAGTGAAATCACAGGGGGCTAAGTCCGGCAAGTAGGGAGGATGGGGAATGAAAACCACGTTGTTAGTCACAAACTCTGTGGCTTTCAGGGATGTGTGGGTGGGTATGTTGCCGTGATGAGGGGATAATACAGTACATGTTCAAATTTTCTGTTGAGATCTCCTGGCAAACTCCATGACTGATCCCAATGGTGTCTGCAAGGTCATGGATTGTTTGGAGACAGTCTTTGTGGACGAGTTCTCAAATTGTTCAATATTTTCTGTCATTTTGCTGGTGCTTGGTCACCCTGAATGTTCGTCACCTTCAACTGACACCTGACCGGCCTTGAAGTGTGAATGCCATTCAAAAACCACTTTCCCACTTAAAGAAGGTTCTCCAAAAGCCTCATGAACCATTTCAAGAATTTTGGCAGTGGATTTACCAAGTTTCATGTAAAACTCTATACATTGCTTGATTTTGCCATTCATTGTAGAAAAAATGGCACACAAAGTCGAAAAAGCGTTATGAGTAAAAACAATGCGTGTTCAGAGCACGGTGTCTTATGGCAGACTGATGCACCAGGCTTTCAGAAGTGTGACCTTGCCCTCCCCTCTCATCTTCTTTCACTGAGGCAGTTACAACATTAAGTCCAGGAACTTTCTGATAGCACCTCATATTGAATGTTTTTTGTCTTTGTTGTGTTTATCTTTAAGTAAATTTATCTTTTTGTATTTGTATAGGGAGGTTCTTATGGTTGTTGACTGGTTCATGGCTCTGCATTTCCTGGCGACCAGCACACAGCCGACTGTGAGTCAAATATGAATTTTGCAAATAAATGAGCATGCCTGATGGGCCATAATTAAGGGAAGTTATTAAATTTGTGGATGGTTTGATGGCATTATGTTTCACGGCAATCAGTGCAGTTCATGCATGGGAATGTGTTTATGATTTGTCAGCAGTGGGTGGCAGTTATCAATTCCATTAGTCATTTGTTCTGTTACTGTTAGTGAGCACTGTGTTCTATCATGATGTGGTATACTTTAGAGCAATGTGCATTTCTGTATGACACATATGCCAAATACAATTCTGCTGGTAAGCGCCGGTGAAAATTTTGTGATGAAAGAGTCCCAGGAGACAAACAATTCACAATTTGGTGAATAAACTTTCAATATTATATTTCAGCATCCTGTTACACTCACACAATATATATGGATAAATACCGTCTTAAGTGCAACAAATTTTATTGTAGTTTTTACTGCTTTTCCTCCTCCACACTACATGTTTCGGCCCTAAATGGCCATCATCAGGTGTGTATCACTCACGTAGCTGTTACACTGCTTTTTAAAATTTAAAATTACCAGTCTTTCTAATTGTATAAAATCTTTGTTAATCTACACGCGTCGACGCGTGTGATTCTTCATCACGCATGGATGGTCTTGAGTACAGAGAGGCTATATATTCACTTCTATATACCTGGTGTCAGAGAGGATCTGTGCCTCTTCTTCCCCTTGGCCCATTATTATTATTATTATTAACATCTCTTGTCACAGGTTTATTTCCTGGCATTCCTTTTCTTGAACCAGCGATGCACCACTCAGGCTTCAAGCTTCGCACTGTAGCACTTTCCGTAGTATGTGTGATGTTCCCAGGATAGCTGTTTTTTGCCATGAATCTATGGAGTGCTTACCAGGTATTAGTTCCAAATATTTTCTCAACCCTCTCGTGACTGTACCCGTGGCTCCAATAATTACTGGTATCACTGGTATCATCATCATCATCATCATCATCGTCATTAACATCTCTTGTCACAGGTTTATTTCTGGGTATTCCTTTTCTTGAACCAGTGATGCACCACTAGGCTTCAAGCTTCGCACTGTAGCACTTTCCGTAGTATGTGTGATGTTCCCAGGATAGCTGTTTTTTGCCATGAATCTATGGAGTGCTTACCAGGTATTAGTTCCAAATATTTTCTCAACCCTCTCGTGACTGTACCCGTGGCTCCAATAATTACTGGTATCACTGGTATCATCATCATCATCATCATCATCGTCATTAACATCTCTTGTCACAGGTTTATTTCTGGGTATTCCTTTTCTTGAACCAGTGATGCACCACTAGGCTTCAAGCTTCGCACTGTAGCACTTTCCGTAGTATGTGTGATGTTCCCAGGATAGCTGTTTTTTGCAGTGAATCTATGGAGT
>NW_019718316.1:45637-53969 GCF_002891405.2 Cryptotermes secundus | reverse complement strand
ATTATTATCCTCCTCCTCCTCTCTACATGTTATGAAGATATGTCAAATAAGATTCGAACATCTGTTGCTGATAACAAGATATCGGTTTCTTTGGATGAGACTTCTGATGTAGATGGGGGGTATATCGCGATTTATAGTTGGAACCCTGAAACAAGATCAACTGGGAGAGATATTTCTTCTTGATTGTGAAGTTCTTGAAAGTGCAAAGCACTCGACTATAGCTGTCCTATTTGATAATTCCATGAACATGTTGTGGCCAGATGGAATATAGCAAAATAGTGTCCTTCTTCTAGTAAGAGATGCTGCTCCATACATGAGGAAGTCTGTGAAAGGACTTCAAATTCTACCTGAAAATGATCCATATTACTTGCCTCACTCATGCATTGCACAGAATGGCTGAAGAAGTTCTAAGAAATTTTCTGGACGTAGATAGGCTAATTACAGATGGAAAGAAAATATTCATCAAGGCCTCTCTTCAAGTACTGAAATTTAAAAAAGGAGCTCCTCCACAGCCTGTCATCACGCGGTGGGGTACATGGTTGGACGCTGTGGCATATTATTGTGAAAATTACACAATCATTGGTTAATGACTTTGACAGCTGCATGTCAAGATCAATTAAAGCTGTCAAGGACTTATTATCTACCGCTCTAGCACAAAATCTGACAGATATAAAGTCAAACGTCTGTTCAATTTGAAGTGCAATAATTTGCCTGGAAGCTGTAGGCACTGAACTCCGTGACGAGTTGGACACTGTAAGAAGCACTGAGAATGAACTAAACCGATCTTGTGGTGAAGTAAGTAACAAGATTAAAACCTAAATAGAAAGTGTTCTTCATCGGAATGCTGGTTATTCAACAATAAGCAAGACTGCACATATACTTTCCAGTAAACCAGAAACGTTCGAAGATGATCCAGAACTGTCACCAAACGACCTGACATTCTTCAATTATGCTCCTGTCACATCATGTGATGTAGAACGAAGTTTGTCCAAATACAAAACTATTCTTAGTGACAATCGGCGATCTTTCAAATTTGAAAATATGAAAATGCATGTAGTTATAAATTGCAACTGTAACAGTGAAAACTGAGAAGTGAATATCTTGTGTTACAGGAACACTGAAAACTGTGAGCCAAATAAGCTTGTGTTCTTCTATATTGTGTTTTTAGCTAACAGAGTTAAGTTAATGCTTCTATCATGTGCACCAGTGTTTGTCTAAAATATGTAGGCAAAAATCAATATTAAAAAGAAAACAAGAAACGGTTTAATCCAGTACGAAATGTCGCAATTTCATCAGTTTTCTTTCCTTCAGAAACACAATAAGGCTAATTTGGTAAGTAGGGCCTACTATCATATATTCATCATTTTTATTCTTAAATTCTAGTAAAAGTTAGAATTAAAATTGTGAAATTATATGTCCCATTTAATATTTAAGGTCATATTTTACATTTTTGGGTCATAAGTGCATGCATATATTTATGGTTTTTAGGTCATAAGAATCTGGGCCCTAGTAATAATGCATGCATTGCAGCTGTGCGATCCAGCTAGGCAGGTACATTTTTGCAGTTGGTTTCTACAGTGGATCACTGAAGATGAGATTCATCTTGAACTGACATGGCATGGGTTCACTTGCAGGGATACATAAATATGAAAATTAATTGCTACTGGAATTCATGAAATCCACATCCAACCCACAAAGTATGGCTCCAGCCAGTGAAAGTTGGAGTCTGGTTTGCTGTAAGGGCAACAAGGATTGCTCTGCCTGCGTTTCTTTAAAGGAACAATTAATTGTGAAACATATGTACAGTTCCAAGGCCGCGCCATAGCTCAAGCGGTTAGTCATTGGCTTCTCACAGCAGGGGCTGGGTTCGATCCCAGGTCTGGTCAAGTGGGATTTGTGGTGGACAATTGGTGCTGGGGCAGGTTTTCTCTGAGTACTTTGATTTCCCCTGCCAATCTTCATTCCACCAACTGCTCCATAACCACCCTCACCTATCATCTGGGGCTGGTACAACTGGCCAAAAGTGGCTGCCGTACCAAGTGGACTCAGTCCCACCCCCACCAAGTAAAAAAAAATTATGTACAGGTCATTCTCAGACCATTCTTTCAAGAGCTACAAAAGAAAAAAAGACTCTATGGCTGGTTTCAGCAAGACTAAGCTACTGCCCACATTTCATGTACGTCTATGCAAGCTCTGCCTGGTACTTTCGGGGAGAGAGATATGAGCACTGGTATTTGGCAGGCACATTCACCCAACCTTATTCTTAGATTCTTCTGTGGTTCTTTGCAGGACAAAGTTTAAATGAGGAAGAACTAAAAAAAATTAATAGGGAAATAGCAAAAAATCTGGCACAACAGCTTTAAGGGTTAATCAGAACCCCTTCTGCTGGTGCAAGGAATGTCTACATGTAGGGGGGCAGCATTTTCAACACCTTCTGTGACCTGTGAATTGTATACTTCATTCCAAACGTTACTGGCCACAGGCATACTAATTCACTGGCAAAATTTGTATGCACCTTGCAGCCAGTGGTGCATCAGTCGCTGTGAACTGGCCGAGAAAAGTAAGAACCTCTGTCTATATTTACATGTAGAAATTTTCTTTGATGTCCATTAATAGCTTTATTTGTGTGTTTAATTATATGCACTGTATACTCCACTTCATCACCACTGCGTCTATATTACAGGATGTGTTGCCAATGCCAGTTCTTCACTATTGGTTTTTATATCTCTTACACATTCTCTGTATCTAACGTTTAGTCACCGTTCTGTCTAACCGAAAACAAAAAAAATTGTCATGACAACCAATCACCTGACAGCAGGTACAGAGGCAACTCCAACAGTGTCAGGTATATTAAATTTACTTCAAACAAAGGGCAACAGGCAACACGTGTTTATAATCTGTCAAACATTATCACAAAGCTATAGAGAATCATTAGTTATCCTGTTACAAATCCTCAATATAATGACAGCTCTATGTTATTACATGGATACAGACTGCATCGAAGACAGAAAACAAATGATAAACTTCAGCATTTATAGATCCCGGGAACTCTATGATGTAGTAACAAAGCACTGCTTAGTGGAGTGGTACTTCACAAGCAACATTCAACGTACTACAGTTGCCTAGAAACATTTCAGGGGGGGGACCTTCAAAATCTAGTCAACAGCGCAGTGGAGTTGTTTCATGTTCACAGAGATGGATATCAGAAAGACAAGCAGCATTTCTGCACATTTGTGTCATCTGCCTAACAGTGCACATACAGCTCACCTCAGGTTCAGCCTTTATTTCCGGAAATGTTACTGGGACAGGATCCTCTTCCTCTTCTGCATCTGAGACTGCCTCAGCTTTCACATTCATGACCTGATATGCATCATGAGGTGTTGGGTATGTCTCACCATGCGGAACCACTAAAGCGTTCTCCGAATTTGTACAGCTCTGTAAAAACCATCACATCCTTCTCAGAAATGGATGCACAACACTGCACATTAAACAGTGTATGCTCTCCATGCTATGGCTGTTTCTCATTACATTTAGCTCATAAGAGCTGTTTTGTACAGATGTTCTTCTCTACAGCTATCAAGATCACTAGAAAGTACTCGGTTCATAGCTCAGTGACCTTCCTGAGAAACTATCGGTCACTGCAGCAGTACAGAAAATATCTGCTTTCTTTGGTACCTAAAACCATCATAATGAAGAGCTCCACAACTTGTGACCTTTGTTCAACCAAGCATAATTATATGATCAAGTCAAGGAGGATGAGATGGGCAGCTCATATAGCAGGCACGGGGGAGAAGAGGAATGCATATAGGATTTGCTGAGAGAGCCAGAAGGAAAGAGACCACTAGGAAGGATCAGGCATAGGTGGGAAGATAATATTTAAGTGGATCTTTAAGAGACATAGGATGGGGTGGTGTGGACTGGATTCATATGGCTCAAGATAAGGACTTGTGATGGGTTTTTGCAAACATGTCAATAAACTTCCAGGTTCTATACAAGGTTGGGAAATTCTTCAGTGGCCAAGCAACTGGTGGCTTCTCATTGACTCACTCAGCTCCATGAAGATATTTATTGTAGCTAAAAGCTAAAGTCAAGGAGGATGAGATGGGCAGCTCATATAGCAGGCATAGGGGAGAAGAGCAATGCATAGGGGATTTGTTGAGAAAGGCAGAAAGGGCTCATTACTGTGCTCAACATGGTTCCATATTCTGTGGCAAACAGACTCCGTACAAACCCTTCCAAATTATTTCTTTAAAATCTATCTTAATAGCCACTTTCATTTCGCACTCGGGTCTCCCAAGTGTTTTTTTTCTCTTTGTATGCATTTCTCACTGTTGCATGTGCACTACATGACTTACCCACATCTCTCTCCTTGAACTCACAGCTCTCCTACATAATATCCCAAATCGTTATCACCCAAGTGTAAGGAACTGCCCACATGGATCATGCAAACAAACAGAAGTGGGTCACAAAATATTTAGTTTCAACGACGAAGAGAAGTGATATATGAAAATAAAACTCGTCTGTGCACACAAGCATGAAACACAATACTTTCTCTCACAGCAAGAAATGTTTCTTCAGCTCCATACAGTACAATTCTTGCCACTCTTGTTGTAAGCAAATGCAGAATCTTTTGTAACCTTCAACACATGAAAAATATCTTGTAGGACTCATTGGAATTAGCTCGCAAGAGTTCTAGTAATTTAAATTCTTGGGTCTAACATGTGTTAACTAGCTACAAACAGTTCTATGGATTTTTGCTGCTATAGAATTTCTCTCGAACACTTTTCCTTTTATGTAAAATTTAATATTATCTGCGTTAGAACTGCTTAAAAGGAAATGGAAGTGGTACATCACAAGCAGCATACATTCAACAAACTGTAACTGTCTAGAGACACTTCAGAAAAAGGGCTTCAAAGACGAGCAGCACAGTGAAGCTGTTCTTTGTGCACAGACAGCCAGCCAGACAGATGGAGATGAGATAGAATTCCTGCCTATCTGCCTAACAGTGGACATACAAAAGCATACAGCTCACCTCAGGTTCAGCCTTTGCTTCCTGAACTGTTATTTGCAGAAGATCCACTTCTTCTTGTGAGTCTGAGACTTCCTCAGCTTTTATATTCATGGCCTGGTTTGCATCATGACTTGCTGGGTATGTCTCACCATGTGGACCCACTAAAACTTTCTCTGAATTTGTACAGTTCTGTAAAGGCATCACATCTTCTATCAGTCACGGCTGTACAACACCATACATGAAACAATACATGCTCTCCTTGCTGTAGCTGTTTCTCATTACATCTAACCTGTAACAGTTGCTCTGTACAAATTTGTTCTCTACAGACTTCATAATCTTAGGAAGTGTTAAGTTCATAATGCAGGGACCTTCCTGAGAAACGTGTAGTCCCTGTGGAAGTACAGATAATATGTATCTGCTCTTTATGGAACCTAAGCACTCATTATTGTTTTCACACATGCCCATCATAACTTTGCATCCTGACACGAACAAACCCAGTCCAAAACCCCATAATTGTACCTTTGAAATCCATCTTCACAATTGTCTCATTCTCTCAGGCCTTGTCAAAATCTTTGTATGCATTTCTCATTCTCATATGTGTGCTACTTGACCTACCCATATCACTCTCTTTGAATTAATCCCTCTCCTACATAATATACCAAACGGTTATAATGTGATGAACCAAGTAAACTCCCTAGATGGATTATGAAAACTAACAAAAGCTTGGCATGAAGAGTTTAGGTTCTTAAGATATGGGAATTGACTCGTGACAAAATTCTTGTCTGTGCACACAAGCACAAAACACTCACCATCATTTGTCTCAGCAGGAAATTTTTCTTCAGCTCTCTGTAGCAGAATTCTCGGCATTCCTGCTGCAAGAGAATGCAGAATCTTTCATAACCTTGACTTTATTTTATCACACATGCTTTTGTGGGTGACAAATGGATTTACAAAAATCCTTGTGATATAGAAGTTGTACATATATAAAACTACAGTGATAAAACTATAGTGATATGGAAGTTATAGAATGACGCGGATTTCTTTGTTCTTACAGCAGAGACCGGCAGAGATTATGAAGCTTAGTGCCTTATTAAAAGTTGTGTAGTCTTAACAGATTCTTGCTTAGTTTTGAAGGCAGACAGTTCACCCACTTTGAGTGAACCTCTTGCTCTCAAAACGTCGGTAAAAGCCTACCAGACTGCACACAACTAATTCCTAGAAACAGCAAACCTACTCTACAAATTTACATCTCATAGCCGCAAAATGCATTTGTATGCCCTGCAACTTCTACCAGTTCGCCATCGACCATCAGCTCTCACGACTTCCTTTTTAAGTCTGATTAGTATGTCTAACAGGCGAGATAGGACACAAAACAGTAAAAATGTGCATTCCACTAGAATCATCATCCTCAGAATCTCACAATGAGTGCTGCGAAGTTCAGCAGAATCCCAACTAGAACTCGCAACAGCGGAATAATAGCATAAAATTTCTCAAAATATGACGAAATCGAATTTCTCTTGAACGATCCCTACGATCAGCCCCGTGAAACTACTATGTTATTGGTTCGCAACATTCGTTGCATTGCTGCTGCCATCTATTTTCAGCTTATTTGAACTAAATTTAAAATGGCCTCCAGGGCCGAGAGCACAATCGGTAAGAAGGTATGCTACCATAGCAACCATCCTGCTAGGCCCCCTCCCAACGCAGGCGTTAGGGGGTGGGCCGCGGATACAGGGCTGCCAAGCGTCTCCCAAGGCAGTGTTGCCAGATCCCAGAGGCTTTCCCAACGTAGTTTCGGCCGGAGCGTCGGGCTCGTAACAAGTTTGTTTATTAAGTGTAATGAACTTATCTCTAATAGAGCTTCCTGTAGATTTACTTCCTTTTCAATACATTTGGAACATTGTGAAATCTCATATATCTGTTGATTACACTTGTTAAATGCAGTCGGAGAACATCGCATCGGTACATTGTCCGCCATGATGGCCATGATGCGGTGTGAAACTTAAGTCTCTTATGTAATAATCATATACGGTCCATAAGGATTTAGGAATGTTGATAATAGATAAGAAACTGGAAAGTGTAGTAAATACGTTTTGCCTATTTTGTTCATATGCACATGCATATACTGTATGACGACGCCTTTTGACTTTCATATATGCCATGCAATATCTTGTAGATAAACAGATACATGAAGTTTTAACAGATCAAAAATCATTCTATTCAAACGCCCATTAAATAAATGGTACAATTTATGTTAAACATATTTTTGATTGCTCATACATGTGTCCTGGAAAATAAATCCTCCTGAATGTCATATATTTACTTTTAAAACGTTGAAAGCAATCAGTTGCCTAAGTTGCTCACAAGAGAATGACGCATTTTCTCTGGAATAGAGAAAAGATTTATCACTTGAGCTTCATCACTTTTTTCCAGTCAAGGTATCAGAATAGTACTTAGGAACGAACCTTTTTATCGTGAACTTATAATTCTATTTAGGACTTAATTACTGGGTTCTGCATGTTGAATACAGCAAGTTCAGACCTGAATTAACAAAAGTATGATTGCTTTGAATAAAAATGTCATTTTAAAAACCACATCAATTTCATTGTAGCAGTATTAATGTGCATCTTTAGCTGTAATTGATACTAAATTTTGTGCCGCAAACAAAGTTTGGTAAGGAAACAGGAGGAGAATATTGTAATAATGATACTGTGGGATTGTCGTCAATACTCCAACAGACAAACCACACGAAACTCTACAATTGTATATATTGAATCGTTTAAATTCAATACACAGAATACGTATAATATTCAAGCGTTGGCTGGCCGGTCTGGGCGGTGATGCACCGCTGCTTGTACCGGTAGGATCGACTGGCTCGGCCGGTTGCTGGGTTGCGGAAGATGCGTTCGCTGGAAGTTTGCGGCAACTATGTCAGTTACCCGGTCGCAGAAGTCGAGCTGATGCCTCTGACTGCGTTGCCGTTTCGAGTTGAACTGATTGCAGAGCAGAGCAGGATCCGGTTGCATCTGACGGTCAATCAGTCTCTCTATCTTCGTGTCGAGCCCCAGCTGGGGCTCATGACCAGATATTTCTTTTGAATGAAAGTTACTGTCTTGTCTATGTGTAGCGCCCTCTCTGACGAGAGGTCGGGTCTGTCATTTGTTAGTCAGTCTGTATAACTAAGTCCACTGTCTGTATTTACATATATTTACAATACACACTTATTATTTAAATGTACAATATATACACGGCCTCTGCCAGTCCAGGCTAGGTACAGCAGATTATGCCCTGATATATATATATATATATATATATATATAT
>NW_019718316.1:44735-45539 GCF_002891405.2 Cryptotermes secundus | reverse complement strand
CGACCACGAGAGAAGTAGACCCCCCGAGTCCTATCTTCATTAATTTTTATATTCCAGGCTCACATCAGGTCTCTATTGAGCTGAGACCGCGCTGGAGTTTTCTAACAATAAAACACTCTTTGCGATGTGTCGCATATAGACAGGTGTCGCCGCAAAAAAAGGTCAAATGAATACCATGGATTTGGGGGGCATCATTAATATACATGTTGAAAAGGGTGGGGGAAAGACTCAACCTTGTGGCACCCCTGCTTGCATTTCCCTTGGCGTTGATATTTCGCCTTCAACAGAGACCCTGAATTTACGTTTAGATAGAAAGGACCCAACAAGCTTGGTCAAAGATTTGGGGAATTCCAATGTTGATAATTTAAACAGCAAGCCTGAGTGCCACGTGGTATCAAAGGCTTTTTCGATGTCCAAGAACACTGCAGCCGTAGACATTTTATTGTTGAATTTAAGGGTCACGTGGTCCGCCAGCCTCATACATTGCAATGTCGTGCTGTGACGTGCACGAAAACCAAACTGACTTGCGTTGAGCAGGCCTCTTTCTTCAGTATGTTTACGGAGGAATTTCAAAATTAATTTTTCGAATAATTTTCCTGTCGTCGACAGGAGGCTGATCGGACGAAAATTTCGAGGAAATTTCGAGTATTTACCCGGTTTAGATACAGTTATTATTTTTGCTTCCTTCCAAGTATTTGGAAAGTGAGAGAGCCGAAAACAGTGATTGAATAAGTGAGTTAGGTGAACCAGTGGTCTCCTTGGAAGGTGCCTGAGGCATTCATTTGGGATGCCGTCAATTCCACA
>NW_019718316.1:34332-44470 GCF_002891405.2 Cryptotermes secundus | reverse complement strand
AGCACGTCACCATTTCCCGCAGGGGAATAATGAGTGGGGCATTGTGGTGCTGAAATTTCGAAATCACTCCTATCAAAAAAATCAACGAGTTTCAAGCCTGAGGGGTTTGAAACTCTGCTATTCCAAAATTGGTTCTTGGCATTCAAATCACCTGCCAAAATATACTTACGTCTGAAGCTTAAGAGCTCAGTGATGTCAGCATTACTCCAGGCTTTGCCTGGAGATTTGTAAACAGCTGCATTCAGCACTTCGCTATTACCAATTGGTATGCAGACCCCTGTCGCTTCTATTGAAACAAGGGGGGTAGATCTACATGGATATGGGGAATGCCTTTTCTTACTGCAACGGCAGTTCCGCCTTTTCTGCCTGAGTGGCGGTCGATTCTATAAAAGTGGTAATTTGGAATAAAGGACCTCTCATGAGGTTTCAGATGTGTCTCTGAAAACAGGGCCACATCTACGTGTAGGTCTTGCAGCTGTTTACTGAGCCCATAGCGCTGCCTCCCAATGCCGTTCGCATTAAATTCTATGACTTTGAGGGGCCTATGTAAACTAGTGGCCATTCTGTTTCATAAGGTTTACTACAATTTTGGTAATGGCCCTTATTTTGTCCTCCTCGGACACTGCACCACTGACCTCTGTCATAATCTGCTGTACTACAGTCACTACTCTCAACACATTGTCGAGAGACTGACCGTTTACATTAGTAGCCTGAACTGACTGATCTGTTTCATTTTGTAATGCAGGGGCCGGTACAATATGCTTCTTTGTTGCGGCTGGAGCCACCGGAACATGGCTTTCCTGAGGGCGCTGATTCTGCTCTGCCGCACTGCCTCGGAGTGCCGCCGCGAAGGAGACACCTGGAGTTACGGTGGCTGAAGAGAACACCCTCCCGTAGTTTTGGACGTTCTCTGAACCTTCCTTATCTCTTGCTTTTCTTTGGCATGTTTGCAACCCCGATAATTGACAGGATGGGGCTCTTCTCCCTCCACCAACCGGCAGTTGGAGCATACTGGGTTGGATGCAGAGTTTTCCTTCTCTGGGCACTCCTTGTGTAAGTGTCCACCTCCGCACCACAAACAACGTGGGGGCTGTTTGCAGATAGCTCAAATGTGGCCGAACTGCTGGCAGTTGTAGCATTTTGTGAGCCCGCTCTGTGCTCTGAACGACTCTGCCTTGACGGCAATGTGGCTGAGGTTGGTCAGTCGGAAGATTTCTTGCGACTTCTCGGTTCTAGGAATTGTGATAAGGAACAAGGGAAGGTACATGGCATCTGTTCCTTCTGGAGAAGTCCGACGGCTGGTCATTTGTTTGACGCTAATGACGTCAAACCCCAGACACACCTGACCGTCAGAAATATCTTCCGCTGGAGTGTTGTGTGGAAGGTGACGGATAACAGCTTTGATGGGTTTCTCAGCCTTAGGAAAGAATGTAAAATATGATTGGTTGTTACGTTCTAGGAAACTTCTGATGACTGAGAAGTCCGCCATTTCCTTTGTGACAATTCTGGTCCCGCTCCTGGTGTTGCGGAAATCAAAATTGCCCGTGATTAGTTCTTTGACCTTCCTCTGCTACTGCTTCAGGTTTGTCGTTGAGGTTAGTACAATTGGAGGCGGCCTACCTGGCTTGTCTGATGGTTGCTGCTCTCCCGGCTTGTTGGTTCACTCTTCCACGTCCATACCTGACGTCCTCAGGGGCGCAAAGAAGTTCTATGTTTCAAATTCATTCTTCGATTTTACTCTAGGATCCCTGGGGCTAGGCGATGGATTCGGTTTTTTAGTTTGTTCTCCTGAGGAGTTCCGCTTCCGTCTCCTTTGTTCGCGAAAATCCACGGCTGAATCTTCTTTTCCTTCCAGCATGAGAGACCCTCGCATCTCCCTGTGGATGGCAGCATAGAGGCGCAGCATGGCTGTAAAGAGCGCCCTGCCCTCGAGGTGCTTACACAGCACTGTTCTCGGCCTCGGATTTTGATATAAGTTTGTTCCATACTATGCCGTTTCAGTTTATTGAGGGCGATGTATGGTTAAGCTGCCCAATAGCTTGTAATTCTTTCCCCAGTAAGTCGATGTCTTCCTGGCAGTCAGGATTACTGTTTCTTAAGTTTACGTGGTTCCTGTCAAACGAAGCCACGATTGCATTGCACCGCGTTTCGCCAGATGTCGGCTCAGTCATTTTGTCCGTTGATGACGGGACGGTCACCGCCACCGATGCACTAGCCACGCACTATACACTGGTGGCAGAATAGTCAACTACGTGGCTGCAGACGAACACACTCAAGATTATGGTCACCAGAGACCGCTCAAAAACTCTTTCCCTAAGTCTCCCGAACCACTCTCACTCCTACAAATCTCCACAACCCGGGCCAACCCATCAACCACCGAGTCCAGACGAATCGTCAAACAGACAATCCTGAGCAAAAATGAACTGATTGCACCGTTGGCTCCCGGTCTTAAATACGGCCGTTCGGGAGGCGGAACTGAAGTTGCAGTTGTCACGGCGCGCATCCATTGGGCCGTGCACGGAAAGGCGGGGCCACGGTGAATTTTATAAATATATGTAGCTGCTATATAAGTCGTAGCAGTTAGAGATGGTATAAATTCCGTGTCCCTTTGGTCACAGCTGCCTGTTTGGCACTTTCTGAACGGAGTGACGGTTGTCTGGCAGACGCTGTGGGGATGCTCCCACATCACCCCCCGCGGAGATGTCTGCTCAGCTGTTGAAGCGAGCAGGGAGGCGGATTTGACGTTCGCAGCGCGTAGATTTTGCGGCGAGTTGTGGAGGTGTGGCGGGTGAGGCCGGTGCTGCTGTGGTTGTCGGGTTGAAAGTCGTGTGAGTCCCGTGGCTGGACTCGTTCAGCATGTAGGCAGGCTTGACCCGATCAGTTGACACAGTGACGGGCCTGTTGCGCACAAGAATTTGAATCGTCTTGTCTCTCCGCGTGAGGACCTTGTAGGGGCCGCGGTAAGGGGGTTCCAATGCCCTGCTGGCTGCGTCCTGCCGGAGGATCGACTGGATCGGCCGGTTGCTGCGTTGCGGAAGATGTGTTCGCTGGAGGTTTGCGGCAACTATGTCAGTTACCCGGTCGCAGAAGTGGAGGTGATGCCTCTGACTGCGTTGCCGTTTCGAGTTGAACTGATTGCACCGCTGGCTCCCGGTCGGGAGGCGCAGCTAAAGTTGCAGTTGTCACGGCGCGCATCCATTGGGCCGTGCACGGAAAGGCGGGGCCACGGTGAAGTTTATAAATATATTGTAACGTGTTTCGTTAATGAAAACGCCGTAGAGATCGTTAATTGGTTTATTTAACAACATACAAGTAACGGCTACAATTAATTATCACACAGTTGTGGGGTTTCACACTTTATAACCCTAATCGCATTAATCTGTTACCACTGTTGCGGGGTTTCACACTTTATAACCCTATGCACAAATCAGTTCACTCTGTGTTCAGTAGTCTACACGTTTACAGTACGGAAGCTATGTATGACTGTATCACACACTCCCAATTACACAATTACACACACGTCCGGTTCTTCTTTCCGCGACGGCTGCTATACTCCAACTCAAATCGCAGGCTGCTGCCTTGAAGAATTTTGATAACACACTGGCTCGTAGGCTTGCTCGGAACTAACTCGGCACTGTCTTCGGCGATGGCCACATTATAACTGACTCGCAGCCGCTGTGCAGTTCCCTTATATAGACGCAGTGTTTGCCTGTTGCGTAATGAGTGCCACGTCATCCTGTTACGTCACCGCGCGTTGCGCGTTACGTTACCGTGCGGACAGGGGAGGGGAGTGCTGAATCACCCGCCGCGTCACTGCTGGTGGGGGGTTCTCCGTTGCGCAACATGTCACACTGCTATATAAGTAGCTGCTATATAAGTCGTAGCAGTTGGAGATGGTATAAATTCCGTGTCCCTTCAGTCACAGCTGCCGATTGATTGGATGGGCTCATTAGGATTCATTAGAATTTGAGAGATTGTCTGTTTGACTCTTCGTCTTGACTCGGTTGTTGAAGGATTTGCCCGGGTGGTGGAGGTTTGTAGGAGTGAGATTGGTTCGGGAGATGTTTGCGAAACGCCGTGGAATGCAGTCGTGGCTTCGTTTGACAGGAACCACTTAAACTTAAGAAAGAGTAATCCTGACTGCCAAGAAGACATCGACTTACTGGGGAAAGGATTATAAACCATTGGGCAGCTTATCCATACATGGCCCTCAATAAACGGAAACGGCACAGTATGGAACAAACTTATATCGAAATTCGAGACCGAGAGGACAGTGCCGTGTAAGGACCTCGAGGGCAAGACGCTCTTTACAGCCATGCTGCGCCTCTATGCTGCCATCCACAGGGAGATGCGAGGGCCTCTCCTGCTGGAAGGAAAAGAAGATTTAGCCGAGGATTTTCTCGAGCAAAGGAGACGAAAGCGAAACTCCTCAGGAGAACAAACTAAAAAACAGAAGCCATCACGTAGCCACCGGGATCCTAGAATAAAATCGAAGAATAAAGTTGAAACAAAGAACATCTTTGCGCCCCTGAGGACGTCAGGTATGGATTTTGAAGAGTCAACCAACAAGCCGGGAGAGCAGCAACCATCGGACAAGCCAGATAGGCCGCCTCCATTTGTACTAACCTCAACGACAAACCTGATGCAGTTGCAGAGGAAGGTCAAAGAACTAGTCTCGGGAAATTTTGATTTCCGCAACACCAGGAGCGGGACCAGAATTGTCACAAAGGAAATGGCGGACTTCTCAGCCATCAGAAGTTTCCTAGAACGTAACAACCAATCATACTTTACATTCTTTCCTAAGACTGAGAAACCCATCAAACCTGTTATCCGTCACCTTCCACACAACACTCCAGCGGAAGATATTTCTGACGGTCAGGTGTGTCTGGGGTTTGACGTCATTAGCGTCAAACAAATGACCAGCCGTCGGACTCCTCCGAAAGGAACAGATACCATGTAACTTCCCTTGTTCCTTATCACACATCCTAGAATAGAGAAGTCGCAAGAAATCTTCCGACTGACCAAATTCTGCCACATTGCCGTCAAGGCAGAGTCGTACAGAGCACAGAGCGGGCTCACACAATGCTACAACTGCCAGCAGTTCGGCCACATTTGAGCTATCTGCAAACAGCCCCCACGTTGTTTGTGGTACGGAGGTTGCAAATCTGCCAAAGAAGAGCAACAGATAAGGAAGGTTCAGAGAACGTCCAAAACTACGGGGAGGGTGTTCTCTTCAGCCACCGTAACTCCAGGTGTCTCCTTCGCGGCGGCACTCCGAGGCAGTGCGGCAGAGCAGAATCAGCGCCCTCAGGAAAGCCATGTTCCGGTGGCTCCAGCCGCAACAAAGAAGCATATTGTACCGGCCCCTGCGGAGGTGGACACTTACACAAGGAGTGCCCAGAGAAGGAAAACTCTGCATCCAACCCAGTATGCTCCAACTGCCGGTTGATGGAGGGAGAAGAGCCCCTTCCTGTCAACTATCGGGGTTGCAAACATGCCAAAGAAGAGCAACAGATAAGGAAGGTTCAGAGAACGTCCAAAACTACGGGGAGGGTGTTCTCTTCAGCCACCGTAACTCCAGGTGTCTCCTTCGCGGCGGCACTCCGAGGCAGTGCGGCAGAGCAGAATCAGCGCCCTCAGGAAAGCCATGTTCCGGTGGCTCCAGCCGCAACAAAGAAGCATATTGTACCGGCCCCTGCATTACAGAATGAAACAGATCAGTCAGTTCAGGCTACTAATGTAAACGGTCAGTCTCTCGACAATATGTTGAGAGTAGTGACTGTAGTACAGCAGATTATGACAGAGGTCAGTGGTGCAGTGTCCGAGGAGGACAAAATAATGACCATTACCAAAATTGTTGTAAACCTTATGAAACAGAATGGCCACTAGTTTTCATAGGCCCCTCAAAGTCATAGAATTTAATGCGAACGGCATTGGGAGGCAGCGCTATGAGCTCAGTAAACAGCTGCAAGACCTACACGTAGATGTGGCCCTGTTTTCAGGGACACATCTGAAACCTCATGAGAGGGCCTTTATTCCAAATTACCACTTTTGTAGAATCGACCGCCACTCGGGCAGAAAAGGCGGAACAGCCGTTGCAGTAAGAAGAGGCATTCCCCATAACCATGTAGATCTACCATCCCTTGTTTCAATAGAAGCGACAGGGGTCTGCATACCAATTGGTAATAGCGAAGTGCTGCTTGCAGCTGTTTACAAATCTCCAGGCAAAGCCTGGAGTGATGCTGATATCACTGAGCTCTTAAGCTTCAGACGTAAGTCTATTTTGGCAGGTGATTTGAATGCTAAGAACCAATTTTGGAATAGCAGAGTTTCAAACCCCTCATGCTTGAAACTCGTTGATTTATTTGATAGGAGTGATTTCGAAATTTCAGCACCACAGTGCCCCACTCATTATTCCCCTGCGGGAAATTGTGACGTGCTAGATATTGTGGTTCACAAAAATATCAGACTGTCAGATGTCATTTGTCTGATATTTTGGACACAGATCACCTACCAATAATATTCCACATACTTGATCACGTTAAATTTAGGAATCTTTGGAACCTATTGAAAAATTTACAGTTTGGGAGCGGTTTCAAAGCCTCGCTTCTGAATTACTATCACCTAAACTAGAAATTAATTCGGGATTAGAAGCCGATAAAGCGGTACGCGACTTTGCAGCCTCTATTGCTTTAGCATATAGGCTTTCGACAAGTAAACTTACACTTTCGGACATAAACAACGATNGGACCAAGGGCACCAACTGCTATTCATGGTTCTTCTGGCCTAAAATTTCATCCTTCTGAAAAAGCCAATGAAATTGCCGACTGTTTGGGAACTCAGTTCACGCCACATGACCTGTGCGATGAAAACCATGAAGATCGGGTGGAGGCTAGAGTTCAAGCTCTGCTGGAAGCCGTGGATGAAAACCCCCCTCTAAGTATAGACCATGTGACGTTCAGAAATAAATAAAATTCCTGAATATAAAAAGGCCTGTGGAATTGACGGCATCCCAAATGAATGCCTCAGGCACCTTCCAAGGAGACCACTGGTTCACTTAACTCACTTATTCAATCACTGTTTTCGGCTCTCTCACTTTCCAACTACTTGGAAGGAAGCAAAAATAATAACTGTATCTAAACCGGGTAAATACTCGAAATTTCCTCAAAATTTACGTCCGATCAGCCTCCTGTCGACGACAGGAAAATTATTCGAAAAATTAATTTTGAATTTCCTCCGTAAACATATTGAAGAAAGAGGCCTGCTCAACGCAAGTCAGTTTGGTTTTCGTGCACGTCACAGCACGACATTACAATGTATGAGGCTGGCGGACCACGTGACCCTTAATTTCAACAATAAAATGTCTACGGCTGCAGTGTTCTTGGACATCGAAAAAGCCTTTGATACCACATGGCACTCAGGCTTGCAGTTTAAATTATCAAAATTGGAATTCCCCAACCCTTTGACAAAGCTTGTTGGGTCCTTTCTATCTAAACGTAAATTCAGGGTCTCTGTTGAAGGCGAAATATCAACGCCAAGGGAAATGCAAGTAGGGGTGCCACAAGGTTCAGTCTTTCCCCCACCCTTTTCAACATGTATATTAATGATGCCCCCCAAATCCATGGTATTCATTTGGCCTTTTATTGCGGCGACACCTGTCTATATGCGACACATCGCAAAGAGTGTTTTACTGTTAGAAAACTCCAGCGCGGTCTCAGCTCAATGGAGACCTGATGTGAGCCTGGAATATAAAAATTAATGAAGAAAGGACTCGGGGGGTCTACTTCTCTCGTGGTCGTCGACCGCCTGAGTTTTGTCTTACTCTAAATGGAAGAAATATTCCATTTGTTAATAGTGCAAAATATCTAGGTGTAATCTTCGATAAGAGAGTGACTTGGAGATTACACATAGAAATGATCGAAGCCAAGGCCTTCAGAACATTCTTTAGTGTGTATTCTCTATTCAAAAGGGAGCGAATGAGCGCTAACATTATACTAACCCTCCATAAAGCTCTTATTAGATCCGTAATGACTTATGCTACTCCCGCCTGGGAGTTTGCGGCAGACACTCATCTAGTGAAATTGCAGCGCCTGCAAAACAAGGTTCTCCGCACCATTGGCACACCGGTCCGCGATTTGCACATGGCATTAAAAATNTGTGTATTTTAAATATATGTAAATACAGACAGTGGACTTAGTAATACAGACTGACTAACAAATGACAGACCCGACCTCTCGTCAGAGAGGGCGCTACACATAGACAAGACAGTAACTTTCATTCAAAAGAATATCTGGTCATGATCCCAAGCTGGGGCTCGACACGAAGACAGACAGACTGACTGACCGTCAGTTGCAACGTGACTCTGACTCACAGCTGCGTCAGAACAGAATCGATCTATCGAGAGTTGGGGATCGTCAGAGAGGAGTTTGAGTTTTCGATTTGTAATTGTCTGTTTGATTGGATTGAGGAGTCGGTATTGGTGTCGAACGATTACGAGGTTCGTTGTTGCTTTAGAGGAGTTGTGTTCACTCACTTACCAAAGGAGTTTCTTCGAGCTGTCTCCAGTGATCATAGAGTTGGAGTCTGTTCATCTGCAGCCTACTATTTGTAATAGTTAGAATAGTGCGCAAGAACTACACAGTGAGTGGTGTGTCTAGTACGTCAGAGGTGGGGCCGTCCCGTCTGCAACGAACTATCAAGCTGACGAAATGACGGAACCGACCTTGTGCGAAACACGGTGGATATCAATCGTGGCTTCCTTCGAGAGGGACCACAATATTTTAAAAACTAATAACCCTGACTGCCAGGAGGAAATCGAACTGTTAGGCAAAGTCTTGAAAGCAATAGGGCAGCTTATACAGACATCGCACTCCATAAATTGTAACGGCGGTGTATGGAGCAAAATCGCAGCAAAATCCGAGTCTGAAAGAACAGTGCTATGTAAGCATCTGGACGGTAAGGCTCAATTTACAGCCATGTTCCGCCTGTACACTTCCATCCACAGGGATTTGCGAGAGTCTCTCCTGCTGGAGCAGAAGGAAGAATCAGCTGAGGAATTTAGAGATCAAAGACGACGTAAACGAAACCCCTCAGAGGAGCAAACTAAAAAGCCAAAGCCGTCACCTAGCCCAAGGGACCCCAGGATAATATCCCAGGTTAAAGTGCCGACAAAAAATTTCTTTGCGCCCCTCAGGACAACAGAAATGGACGTCGCGGAGGAGACATCCGACAAGAAGAGCAACCATCTTGCAGCAGGTTAGGTAGGCCTCCTCCCATTGTTCTAACCTCTTTAACTAACCAGATACAGTTGCAGAGGAATATCAAAGGCATTACTAATGGCAGTTTTGAGTTCCGTAACACAAGAAGTGGGACCACAATTCTCACAAAAACATGGCGGACTTTTCAGCCATAAAGAAATTTTTGAAGACAGCAATTTGGCTTACTTTTCCTACTTTCTAAGATCAGAAAAACCCATCAAAGCTGTCATCCGTCACCTCCCCAAAATATTTAAGCGGAAGATATTTCTGACGGTCTGGTGAGTCTGAGGTTTGACGTCATTAGCATCAAACAAATGACCAGTCGTCGGACTCCTCCAGAAGGAACAGATATCATGTACCTTCCCTTGTTCCTTGTTACACTTCCCAGAACTGAGAAGTCGCAAGAAATCTTCCGACTGATCAAACCTCTGCCACATTGCCATAATGGTAGAGGTATACAAGGCACAAAACGGGCTCACACAGTGCTACAACTGCCAGCAGTTCGGCCACGTTTGGGGTAACAGCAAACAGTCCCCGCGTTGTTTGTGGTGCGGAGGTGGCCACATACACAAAGAGTGCCCTGAGAAAGAGATCTCTGCCTCCATCCCAGTATGCTCCAACTGCCGATTGGCGGAGGGAGAAACGCCACATCCCGCCAATTATCGGGGTTGCAAACATGTCAAAGAAGAGCAACAGATAAGGAAGGTTCAGAGAACGTCCAAAATTACGGGGAGGGTGTTCTCTTCAGCCACCGTAACTCCAGGTGTCTCCTTCGCGGCGGCACTCCGAGGCAGTGCGGCAGAGCAGAATCAGCGCCCTCAGGAAAGCCATGTTCCGGTGGCTCCAGCCGCAACAAAGAAGCATATTGTACCGGCCCCTGC
>NW_019718316.1:26817-32597 GCF_002891405.2 Cryptotermes secundus | reverse complement strand
TTGCGTACTGCATTGGAGAGTGTACGTCGATGTTATTTAAAGCTATGTGTATCGTGACGTAGTGGGGGGTGTGTGTGTACAAGTAGTAATGAGGTCAAACATGCTGTTCTGAGTATTGATCTCTTTTGCCTGTTTCTGCTCATCTATTAATTTGTTGTCCCTGTAGTGGCGGTAGATTTGATATTCTTCTTTGATATTCATTAATTTTCCCTTCCTTGCCACTTCAATCAATTCCATGCTTTGCGCAATTGGGCTATATTGATGTTGTCGATTTAAAATATGTTGAGCATAGGCTGAGTCATCTTTATTGAACCTTATACATCTTATATGTTCATTATAGCGTGTTATCAACTTTCTGCCTGTTTAAACTATATACACTTGTTGGCATTCTAAGCAGGTTAATTTGTAAACGCCGCTTTGCTCATAAGAGTTTTTGCTTTGTCTAGTATTAAGTATTTTACCTAATGTATGATTTACTTTAAAGGCAGATGAGATAATTAAGTGATCAAAATATACATTGTTGCACTTGACGGAAAATCTATTAACAATTAAAAATAAGTAACGCTGAAGTCACACCTCAGTTTATATGGCCCATTGCGAAATCTCTCCTTCAGAGAGACGGACCAAGGGCACCAACTTCTATTCGTGGTTCTTCTGGCCTAAAATTTCATCCCTTTGAAAAAGCCGACGAAATTGCCGACTGTTTGGAAATTCAGTTCACGCCACATGACCTGTGCGATAAAAACCATGAAGAGCGGGTGGAGGCTAGAGTTCAAGCTCTGCTGGAAGCCGTTGATGAAAACCCCCTCTAAGGATTAGACCATGTGACGTTCAGAAATTNCACGTGACCCTTAATTTCAACAATAAAATGTCTACGGCTGCAGTGTTCTTGGACATCGAAAAAGCCTTTGATACCACGTGGCACTCAGGCTTGCTGTTTAAATTATCAAAATTGGAATTCCCCAACTCTTTGACCAAGCTTATTGGGTCCTTTCTATCTAAACGTAAATTCAGGGTCTCTGTTGAAGGCGAAATGTCAGCGCCAAGGGAAATGCAAGCAGAGGTGCCACATTGTTCAGTCTTTCCCCCACCCTTTTCAACATGTATATTAATGATGCCCCCCAAACCCATGGTATTCATTTGGCCTTTTTTGCGGCGACACCTGTCTATATGCGACACATCGCAAAGAGTGTTTTATTGTTAGAAAACTCCAGCGCGGTCTCAGCTCAATGGAGACCTGATGTGAGCCTGGAATATAAAAATTAATGAAGATAAGACTCGGGGGATCTACTTCTCTCGTGGTCGACGACCGCCTGAGTTTTGTCTTACTCTAAATGGAAGAAATATTCCATTTGTAAATAGTGCAAAATATGTAGGTGTAATCTTCGATAAGAGAGTGACTTGGAGATTACATATAGAAATGATCGAAGCCAAGGCCTTCAGAACATTCTTTAGTGTGTATTCTCTATTCAAAAGTGAGCGATTGAGCGCTAACATTAAACTAACCCTCCATATAGCTCTTATTATTTCCGTAATGACTTATGCTAGTCCCGCCTGGGAGTTTGCGGCAGACACTTATCTAGTGAAATTGCAGCGCCTGCAAAACTAGGTTCTCCGCACGATTGGCAATTTTCCAAGGGCACACCGGTCCGCGATTTGCACATGGCATTAAAAATCCCGTACGTATATGATTACATAACAAAATTATGCAGGCAACAAGCAGAAGTCATACAAAATCATGATAATGAGAATGTTCGCAACATCGGGAAAGGCCAAGCCCGACACAGAAAGTATAAGAGACTTAAACTTGGCGGCGGTCAGGCATACGACCGTTCAAGTGACTAGACTTCCGTGGTAGCTAATACTACTATGAAATATAAATATAAAGGGCATAATCTGCTTTACCTGGCCTGGACTGACAGATGCCGTGTATATATTGTACATTTAAATAAGAAATAATTGTGTATTGTAAATATGTGTAAATACAGACAGTGGACTTATTAATACAGACTGACTAACAAATGACAGACCCAACCTCTCGTCAGAGAGGGCGCTACACATAGACAAGACAGTAACTATCATTCAAAAGGAATATCTGGTCATGAGCCCTAGCTGGAGCTCGACACCAAGACAGACAGACTGACTGACCGCCAGTTGTAACATGAACTTGACCTTGACCTTGTCACAGCTGCCTGTTTGGCTCTTTCTGAAAGGGGTGACGGTTGTTTGCCAGATGCTGTGGGGATGCTCCTACAATATTAATTATGTACTTCTTGCAAAACTCATAGTTTAGATATCTCACAAATTTCTGGCCACATTCAAATTTTTTGCCATGTGCAGGAATGATTTTGTTGCTGGAAGACCAATATAAAGTATAAAAATCTCTGGAAGAAGATGAAAATGGATAAAGATCAATAGTCATCTGTCAGTCTGCCTTAGGTCTCTTTGCTACCTCCATTACTGCAGGAGGTAGTGAAAATTTGCGACGGTACTTCTTACCATCTTGTGACACCTTAAGGTATTTTCACCTGATCCGACTCCCAGAGAGTTAAAGAAATTAATTGGAATTATTGTCTGTATGCAGTTTGCTAAAATACATTGCCTCTGAAGCTTTTTCCATGTTACTCAAGTTGTCTTAAATTTTATCTGCTTTGTAAGTCATAATAATACTAAGAGTGTCCAATTTCATTCTTTGCAAATTTATGTATACCTGTAAATTCTTTCCTATCACTGAGTGTTGTTCCTTTGTATTCCTTCATTAAAAAATGCATCAGTTTCTGGATGCTCAGTTAGGCCGGCATATGTAGCTGAGTAAAATAATTGTAAAAATTGTTTGATTATGTACCACCCCATATCATCATGTCGACAGAATCCTTAAAACCAATTTATATAATATGCAATATGACGCCATGTTATTTTCATACATTAGTCATAATAGAAACATATACAGATACAACAATTTAAAAAAGAAAACTGTTATTACCAAAGAATAATTAATAGGAAAATAACTGTAACATTAGTATCAGGATGGCCAATTAAGCTGATTCGCATTGTTGACTAAAATAAATATAGGCCCATAACCTGATCGAATACACAGAGTGAAATGAAATTTTTGCTCAAGCTGTCCATAATGTGATTTCTTTTTACGAAACAAGTTAAAAATTTTGTACAATGTATGTCTCGTGGAGTTTGTTTTCGAGGTACACATCACCATTAAAAGAGGTAATAAATTTCTCAGCAGTGTTTTCACGACGATACACAGCGTGTCACGTGTACTCAAGACACAGTGCACAGCGGGGGTCAGTTCTGATCGAATGATAATGGAATACACAGGCGACGAGTACTGACACGTTGTTAACCTTCCGCATTTGCAATGGCTGAACTGGTATCGCTGCACGGGAATATGTTCTGCGTTACCCTGGTCTACGCTATCCAGACGCTAATGTGTTTCGACGACTGAAACAGAGTCTCTGTGGGACTGAATTTTAGCACCTACGTCACACTTGAATACAGGTCGTCCGACGTAATGCACAGATGTCAGTCAATGAATATGCCCTACCTTCAAATGTGGAACGAGGGCATTGTAGAAGTTAACGCGATATCTCACAAGAATAGGGACTATCCCGAGCCAGGGTCCTTGGAGTACTTCATGACAATCAACGCGATCCATCACTCCTTGCGGTCACATATCTGTTTCCAGACGATCATTCTGTATGCATGAAATTTTGCGAATGCCTAAAACTCAACACACTAAGGATGAGCTCTTTTTATATAATATTTTGCGGAGAGACGAAGCCATTTTTAATTCGGGTGAGGGTGTGCTCAACGTTCAGAATAGCGACTTCTGAACACGCGGTGATCCTTACATCATTCACGACTGTGAGTATCAAGCCCCCTTTAGCGTCAGCGATTGGTTGAAATCGCAGGGGACACTGTCGTTGGCCCTTGTCGTCTGCCTGACAGGCTAACTGATCAACGATATTACGATTTCCTGGAAATTTCTAACGGGGATGCTTGCGAATGTGCCTCTAGCTGCGAGATAGAGGAGCTACAGCGCACTGTGGGTAATGTTTCCGGCGGTTACTGAGAGCCACATATCCATATGCTGATTTTGTCAGTTATGTTTAAAATCTCTGTTAATATACATTAGTTGATTTTATTTAAGAATTTAAATTAAAAATTTATAATTTAAAATTTAAATCACATGGATTATCTGCAAACATATCAAAGATAAAGAGCGGCACACACACAGGGAGCCTGCGTAGAATAATACGTGAACGGTGCTGAAAGCAAGAAGTAGCCGCTGCAGCACATGTAGACACACAACAGGTGTCCCTGTGATTTAAATTTTAAATTAAAATTCTAAATCAAATCGACGAGTATATATTAACAGATATTTTAAACATAACTGACAAAATCAGCAAGGAGATTCTGGTATATCGGGACAGATTGAAACGCAGCAATAACAATTGAGAGAGCTGGTGTTTTTAAATTATAAATTACGTGCAGTGTGACAGCTATATAAGTGAAAATACACATGATGATGGCCAGTTACGACCGAAACATGTAATGTAAAAGAAGAAAGACAAAAAACTACAAATTGTTACATTTACGACGGTGTTTATATTATACATATAGAAGTGTAGAGAGCAACAGGATGCTTAAATATAATATAATTATTTCTTAATTCTGAATGCTCTAGGGCGATCAGGAAGAATAATATGAAACGGCTTAAATGCGTAAATTTGCGAACACAGATTTAGATATTTTTCCCAGCCCCGGAAGAACTGCTGGTGGCGCCACGCCTGAATATGATCGTTCACCACAAAATATATTGTGTGTACTGTGTTCAGGTGCAAGGCTTGATCCCACTACCTCTTGAAAGAAAAGTGAAAGTGACATTATATGGAGGCTACATATGATTTTCTGATGACCTTTTAGTCCGTCGGTATTTATTAATAGATCTATTGGACGAAAGCACGTCAAGATATGAGGTGAATGTGTTTACTTACGGCCTATTTAACGAAAATATCAGTAGCTCATGCGTGTATTATACAGGGTCGAGAGGATGGATCATTAGCGGATAATTAATTTAAAAAGAACGTCAAAGATAACAGCGGCGTCATAATTCGAGGTGGGGCCTACCCTTTGGTATCTCTTAGAGGGGCTGTGGAACACAGCAAAAATTCTCTCGTCAGTATAGCATACTTTCGTGCATAATTTGAATCTGGAACCTTCAAGTAACAGTGCTTGAGAGCGACATTCGTCGACGATCTGTAAGGCTGAAGGAGTTCATCAAAAATGATAATTGCTACAGTTTGGTGGAGTAATAAATGTCTCAGTTAAGTGTTTCTTCAGAAGAGTAAAGTAATATCGAACTCAGCTGATAACATATCAGCTTTATCGTGATATATATACGTATATATATGCCGGTCACGGTAGTCGAGCGGTCTAAGGCATGCACTGTCTTCACTCACTCGGAAGCCAGGATCGTGGGCTCGAATCCCACTCAGGGAATGCATTTTTGTGTGCGTTTTTCTGTGTTTGTCTACAGGTAGAGGCCTTGCGACGAGCTGATCACTCGCCCAAAGATTCCTACCGCATGTGCAAGATCTAGTAAACCGAAGTGAAATGGAGAGTTTCATGGAGGTAGGCCTAGGCCCAAATTGGGGCTGTAGCGCCACAGAAATGTATATATATATATATATATTGTAACGTGTTTCGTTACTGAATACGCCGTAGAGATCGTTAATTGGTTTATTCAACAATCTACAAGAAAA
>NW_019718316.1:0-25814 GCF_002891405.2 Cryptotermes secundus | reverse complement strand
GGCCAGCAGGCGTCAGGCCCGTAGTGTCGTGAGTTGATGCCCTGTAAGCTAGGAGAAAGAGGGGTAACCTCTCATCCCAGTCCCTTTGGTGCGATGAGACGACCTTCCGCAAGTGCTCCTCGATGGTCTTGACGTAGCGTTCCACCATGCCATCCGACTGTGGGTGCAAGGGTGTGGTGCGCGTCTTGCTCACTCCCAGGCGTTGTAGAACTTCTTTCAGTAGATAAGACTCGAAGTTACGGCCTTGGTCACTGTGCAACTCTCGAGGTATGCCGAAGTGGCAGAAGAAGTTGGCAACCAGAACTTCCGCTATTGTTGAAGCCTCCTGATTCGGGATGGCGTACACTTCCGGCCACTTGGTGAAGTAGTCCATAGCGATCAGTAAGTATCGGTTTCCTTGCTCTCTTCGTGGGAAGGGCCCTGCGATATCAATGACTACTCTCTAGAAGGGAGCACCGACATTATACTGGTGCATTTGCCCACGATTCCTTGTCCGTGGTCCCTGACTGGCTGCACATGTGTCACACTGTCGACACCAGTTCTCAACATCGGTTCTTGCTCAAAGCCAGTAGAATCTCTGTCGAATCTTATTCAGAGTTTTGTTGACACCGAAGTGACCTCCTGACGGTCCACCGTACAGTTCGCTCAGAACGTCCTTCATCCTGCTCCGAGGAATAATTATCTGGGCTACTTGACGTCTTCGGGTGGCGGATTGCCAGTCACGTTCTAGTACGCCTTTTCTCACAGCGAGTGATTTCCACTGGACCAAGTAGCTTTTGTACGTGGGACTCCGATCCGCGATGTCCTGCAATTTCGGTCGTTGGCCGTTTTCTGCTTCCTGTAGAATAGGCCCTATGTCCGGGTCTCTTAGCCGTTCCTCTCTTAGGTTAACCGGGTCCCAGCCGGCTGCCGGTAGGATTCCAATAACGCGTATTTGCTTTACCTCTGCCCTCGTCTCAACTATATGGGAGTGCACATATTGTCCTTTGCAGGGTCGTCTAGAAAGAGCGTCGGCGTTGTTATGTTTTCGGCCCTGACGATGTTCCGAAGTAAAGTTGCACTCCTGAAGACGCTCTATCCAACGCGCATTTGGTCCTTCTAAGTTCTTGAACTCATAAGCCAGGTAAGCGCAGAGTTGTCCGTTCGCAGATGGAACTGTTGTCCGTAGAGGTACTTGTGGAAATGTTCCAGTGTCCTCACTATGGTAAGTAGTTCTCGTCGGGTTACGCAGTAATATCTCTCTGTTTTGTTTAGCGTCCTGCTGAATAAGCTATAACACGCTCTTGTCCGTCCTGCATTTGAGAGAGAACTCCTACAATACCGACATTTTTTGCATCTGTGTCCACAATGAATTTCTCTCCTGGCTGTGGGTAGGCAAGTATAGGGGCAGCACATAGATCACCCTTTAGCGTTTGAAAAGCGACCTCCACTTCTTGAGTATACTGGAAGGTTTGTTTCTCTTCCGTTAGTTTCGTTAGTGGTTTCGCAATGTTGGAAAATCCTGAAATAAAACGCCTGTAATATGCGCATAGTCCCAGAAAGCTTCTAACTTCATGTTTATCCTTCGGGGTCGGCCATTCTCGCACGGTTTTCAACTTCTCCGGGTCGGTGTATACCCCTTCTGGTGATACAATATGCCCGAGGTACCTGAACTCTTCCTGCTTTCCGGGTTAAGTTTCAGATGTGCTTCCCGGAATCTGTGAAACACATTCCATATTTTGAGCATGTTGCACTTGGAATGTGCGGCCTATTACGATCACGTCGTCCAAATACACAAGGCATGAATCGTACCTGAGTCTTCGTAGGACTGTCTCCATTAGCCTCTCGAAGTTTGCCGGGGCATTGCAGAGGCCGAAAGGCATGACTGTGAACTACCATAACCCTTGCCCTGTCGAAACTCTGTTTTCTCTTTGTCGTCTGGGTGTACATCGACTTGCCAATAGCCACTCTTTAAATCGAGAGTTGAAAACCATTTGGCTCCGGCCAGTGTGTCCAGGGTGTCGTCAATGCGGGGTAGTGGAAAGCAATACTTCTTGGTGACGTCGTTCAGCTTTCTGTAGTCCACACAGAAACGGAGCTCCTGGTTCTTATTCCTGACCAAAACGACCAGGGACGACCAAGGGCTCTCCGATTCTTCTATAACACCCTGTCCTCGCAAGTTTTCGAGCATTTCCTTTACTTCTGCTTGTTTTGCCAGGGGTACTCTCCTCGGTGGCTGTCGAATTCTTCGGGCTTCTCACGTGTCTATGCGGTGATATACTCTGTTTGTCTTTCCATAATCTTCGTTGTCTTGTGCGAAGATATCGGCGTACTCGGACACGAGATCCTCTAACTCTTGAAATTCTGCGGCGCTTATGTGTGGCTTGGACGCTGTGGTCATGTTCTCTAATTTCGGTGTACGACCTGGTGCTGGTGACTGCCCCACCTCTGGCAAAGTCACGAGTGTTACTGGCTCAGAGTGCGCTAGTGGAGATCCTCTCCTTAGCTTTTGGTCCTTGTGGGTAACATTGATCACCCTCACTGGTACTTCTTGGCAGTCCTGAACTAATTTCCTGGCTACGTAGATTCCTTCTGGCTGGTGGGCCTGGGGGCTTGGTTCTACGAGACCATTCTCTACTCCAAGATGATTCTTCATTTTAACCATCACTATTCCCTCGCTCCGTGCGGGTATCACATGGTCCTTTGCCACTATTAAGCTAGAAGGACGGGGTCCTGCCCCAGGACTCCATAGCGATACTTCTTCTTCCGCCAGACGAAGAGTTTGGCGCCCTATATCCACTGAAGCATCATAGGCGCGCAGTATGTCCAGTCCCAGGATGAGCTCATCTGTGATATTCGCGACGAAAACCGACATTGTAATGGGTTGGCGCCCCAGGGTAAGGGTCAACAGAACTTCTATTAGGATGGGTAGGGATCCTCCAGACACGGTCTGCAGCGTGAAATTTGGGTTTGTCTGTCTTTCAGGCCATCCGACGGCGATATCCGGTCTTACTACCGTGACGTATGCTCCAGTGTCCACTGTCACCTGGCACGGCTTATCATCGACCGATCCCTGGGTGACCAGACTGGTGTTGCCTTTATCCGTCATGTCGGTGAGTGCGTAGTGTGGGGGCCTTAACGCATATGCCGGCGTTTGCCCATTTCCGCCGGCCTTCGCTCGTTTCCCGACGCTTGGTCCTTTCTCCAGCTTGTTTCCCTGTTGTATCTGGGTCGCCATTCTGATATCCCCGACGATTCCAGTTTGTTTCTTGGAAGTCCTTCTTTTTGATCCTTGCGCTGTCTATTGTCATCTCCTCGTTGGGTGGGGGACGATCGGCACCTGGTGCTATCTCCGTGAGATCTGGCTGCTACTAGTACCGCCTGCAGCTCTAACACTTGTCGAGGGCCTCGTTTACCGTCTTTCCCCTCCCAGCAGCAGCCGGAACTTCATACCGGCATCTCATATTCCGTATGCGAAGGCATTTCCTGCCTCCCTTCCTATGTGGTCAGGAGGTAGATTGGAGTAGGCACGACGGGAAAGGAGTTCAATGGCCGTGGCAAAGTCTTGCAGGGATTCTCCGGGTCTCTGCGTCCTCGTTCTTAGTTGGCACTGGTAAGCAGCTACAAAGAGTTGGTCCCCGAAACGGTCCTCTAGAGCCTGAAGTGTTTCCCCATAAGTCGTATTTGTCTGAATTCCAGGTAGTATTTCCGCGCCCGACCCTTCAGGGCAGTAATTAGGTACTTCAATTTTTCCCGGTCCGACCATTGGTTGTGTTCTGCCACGGTCTCGAATTGTCGCCGGAATAAGCTCCTCGTTGAATTCCCGTTGAATGTTGGTGGCTGAGCTGTGCTGGCGACGATCGTTGATGTATTTCCCGCTCGGCCTTCGTTTGCATTATGTCCAACCGGGCCTGGAACTCGCGTTTGCTTTCGTCAATTGCTGCGCAGGTTTCGTTATAGTTTTTCGTCAGGTTTTCCTGGAGTTTAGTTGTCCGCGCCCAGAGGGACACTTCAATCTGCTGAGTTATTTCTGACCGGAGAGTCTGTTTGTGGTGTTCAACGATGGCCAAAATGTTTTCAACTCTATGTTGGATTTTATCATCCAATTCTGTTCGCATGGATTGCATTGCGGCTTTCAATTCTTCCTTGTCCGTCGCCGCCTTTTCTTGGTTGGCGTCTAATTTAGCCATTAAATCCTCTTTGTTTGTCTTCCTATTTTCTTGCATGGCCTTCATCTCTTTTAGCATTTCGTCTTCATCTGTATTCCTATCGGCGTATAAATTTTCCAGCATAATATTTGTTTTTTCTTTATTGGATTCTAATTTCGCCAGGAAATCCTCTCTGTCTTTCCTCCTATTGACCTCCATTTCTTCCTTGTCGGCTTTTCTATAGTCATCTGCTTTTACTTGCTTTGCCCTCATCTCTTCTTGATGGGTTTTCTTGCTGGCGTCCATCCTTGCTATCATTTCCATCATCTGCTGCATCTCCATTTTGTAGCAGTAAAATATTCGATGCACAACAATTCGTATGTAGTGTATTTAAGATCGTAATCCCACTTCTGACACCAAATGTAATGTGTTTCGTTACTGAATACGCCGTAGAGATCGTCAATTGGTTTATTCAACAACCTACAAGTAACGGCTACAATTAAATACCACAATGTTACGGGTTTCTACACTTTACAAACCCTACAACAAAATCACTTAACACTATCTTCAAGAGTCTTCACGTATTAATAGGGCGGGAGCTATAAAAGTCTCGCCGAATCACACTCCAAATTAAACTGGTTATCACGCTTTTATTCGCTCACTGTTGACGGGTGAACTGTTGATCACACACTGACACTCGCTTGCTGCTCAGCCGACTTTTATTCCGTTCGCTGTTGCTAAGGTCGCCCGCCACGTTACTACTGTGACGTGGCGTATAGCCTAGCGCGCTGTTATCTCGCGCCGTCTTACGTCACCGCGCGTTGCGCGTTACGTAACCGCGGAGTGGGGGAAAGGAGCGCTACGTTACCGCCACGTGCCGCTGGGGAGGTAGGGGTCCTCCGTTGAGCAACATGTCACACTATATATATATATATATATCAGCTGATCTCCGGGTCTCAGACACTGAGTGATGTGACAGAGTAAAAAACAAAATATTAACTTCTGAATTTTATGATGGTAGGAACCCTATTTCTTATAAATACAAAATTGCCGATCCTGCCGAACATACCTTGTGATAAGGATCGCCACGTCATGATGATTTGGATGAGAGTCCTCAGAATGGTTGAGGCCCATCTGCCAATTGCAGAAGCTGGCTAGGGTTTCGTCAGCGTTCACAGTGATGTTCAGATCTCTCTAAAACACACAAATTAGGGCGTATCGATATGTACTGGAATTAAGGCACGCTTGATCAGGCATGTCTGAAGTTGGAAATGGGAAAGAAAGTGTGCCCCTCCACCCTAAACTTTACGCTGACCGTTATGGATATATCTTCGAATATGTATTTCTTTCCAGGGGTCATGGTTAGATTTTTAAATTTAGATGACATTCGGTGTGTTTAAAATTTCAACTCAGCAAAAGAAAAAACGGTTTTTAGTAAACCTACAGCAATACGCAGAGTTTAAACTCGAAGGAAATGTATTAGCTGCAAACCCATAAAACTGACTTTTCATGGTGTATAAATAAATGAAAAATGCACAAAAATAGAAGTGTGAAAATCTGAAGGGAAGAGGTGTCTTGGAAAACGTTGAGTAATTGGAAGAGTTCTTAAAATATAAGAGTCTAAGACCGTAGATTGGATTGAACTAACTCACGAGAGGAAAAAAGCCGAGATCTTGTGAACATGGAAATGAACCTTCAGGCTCTATAAAAGGGGGATAATTTCTTGATCATCTATGTTAAGTTCCCAGCAATTCTTTGGAGTAAATAGGATGGTTGATTAACTACGGTAGCTAAATTAAAACACCTCCAAAACGGAAGATGACACATTCCTACTGTTGACACAAAGAAGAATCCGAATAAAGCGACGAGGATGTAGTAATAAAGAGATAAAGTAAGGGATTTACCTATAATGTATATAACATTAGGGCAGTAAAGAATGTATTATTTTTCAAGTGCATTTTCCCATACTCCAAAACCACAGTGTGTTTTCAACTGGGACACTTCATCCTCCAGTAGTATAATCCTTACGACGACGACGACGTTTATACTGTTGCCTATGCTGGCGTCGCGATAAAGGGCCGATACAATATTCATGATTGTGAGGATGTATGTTTCGACATCGCTATCTTCGTGGAATTTCATCATGGACATGTCAGCCACTATAGAGTGCTTCGACGTGTCGTTTCTTGCTTACGGAGCGTCTCCACTGGTTCTTCTGGGATTTGCCTCGACCTTGAACTGTCACCTTTCCAACCTGCTGCTTCCACTCGAGTCGAGTCTCAATGAGACGTCGTGGTTCTGTCAAACAAATGAGAATTCAGAGTAATAAGCATCTCAAGTTGTGACATGAGGCTGAGGTGATCATGGCTTCCTTCGAGGTAGACTTAATACTCCAGCGTTCAGAAAAGATAAGTGAGAAAAAAACCCAAAGATATCAGTAAGGAAAGCCTGTATGTTTTGCACTTATCTATATATGTGACGACCAACAGTCTTGTCGGTGGCTCATCAGAGCCATTGACAACCACAGGCTTCAATCAGGGACCAGGCTGAAGGCTACTGATACCAGGAACCTGCCCAAGCTGTTAAAATAGCTCTCCGGACTAGGGATAAATTTTCCCAAAAATAGGAAGAGCTACTGAAATGAATTGCAGATCTGAATCCAAGACTCCATACAGAGAACTGGAGGGTGTTAGACAAGCAATCTGAGTCGAAAATCTAAAGGCTTATACTATTCATAGACCGGGACTCCTATACTATTATACAGAGGACCGGTTATAAGATATTTACAGGACTCTCACAGGAGACTGTTAAGGTGCTAGAAGATCCTCAAGTTAGGCGCCGGGCAAAAATACCGTGACAAACACTGCATCTTCTAACTCATCTCTCTGAGGAGGAAGGGGATGAGATACCCAGCCCCCGGATGACCAAATCAAAACGGATCAGGGGACCCCTTCACACGGATCCCAGTCCGAGAACGGAAGGGGACAAAGATGGAAATTGACCCCTCCTCAATTTGAAGAGATAATGAAATTTCTTCAAATCAACCTACAACACAGCAAATTTGCCACGGAAGCTCTGTGCCAACAGCTAGCTGAGGGTAAGGAAGATACAGCACTTTGTTGTATCCCGAAAGATAGTAATGGGATGTACTTGTACACCGAGCGGAAGTCTTGCGGACTGGGATCGTTGGAGCACTTAAGAATTGAAATTCAAATCTTCGGAAGTCGGTTTTCAGGTTAATAGAATGATATATTGAATCAAATGCTTACACAAGGTTACAATAGGAATATTAATTATAGTTACTTGATAAATGAACAAAAGGATGTCAGTGCACTATGCACCAACGCGGTAGGATTCGGCAGGTAGTGAGAGGTAGCCTCCAGGGAGGTTATGAGTTTGCTAATCGATGATGCCGCACTGAAGTTCAGTAATAACACACAAATGCGTTAGATAGTGATTAAACTGGCGAGGAGTCCGACCGATGTGAGCAAGTCAAAAGTTTAGCGTGATGTCCGCCGCGGCTGGCAAAACCTGAGTTTTTAAAGGGATTCGAACCCCGAACTTGGTGCTTGGACACCCAGAGACACGCCTATTGAGGGCTTAGTCATATTCAGGATCGACATTTGATTCGTCGTCCTTAAAGAGGAGTTTCACCATTCAGACGTATGGAGCACTGGATGGTCATAGGAATTCTAAATGAGGATTCCAAATAAGATGATTTTTTAAATCACGAGGGAAGAACACCTGCAGGAAGTGCCCATAAGCACGTCTCTCCTCAAAAGGGTGAACCTCTTATTTGGTATTCACTCAGAATTTCGGGGTCTAGACTACCCCATACAGGAAACGGACAACTTAGAATAAACAAGTAGGGTAGCTCGTGGTGCAGGGTACACTATCACATCACGTAAAATAATGCGGGGGGTTGAATACTTATTACAACTTATTCAGGAAACTTGGATATATGCAGGGGTCGAATAAGGGGCTTAACTAAAACAGGGGGAACAGTTTACTCTGTTGTACCCAGTAATAATGCAAGATCTTGTGTTTATATAAGGAATCGTGTTAATGCCTTGCCTTTGCTGGAGCTCTGTTCTAGGGACGCAACAGCGGTAAGAATAACATACCCGTATCGTGAATGCAGCAAGGAGCTGATTGATGCTTCAGTCTACCTTCCATATGACTCGGATGAACCACTACCAACTATGGAAATGAGGGACATCATAGACTGTTGCTTTAGCAGGAAGAAGCAACTCATCATTTGGTGTGATGCCAACGCGCACCAGATCTTGTGGGGGAGCACAGGCACTAACCAAAGGGGAGAGAGCCTTATGGAATTTCTGGTGAATTCGAACCTGAATATTCTAAACTATTTAACGAACCTACCTTTGTGGTTTGCAATAGGAAGGAGGAAATGTGTTGTTGATTTGACACTAGGGACAAACGACATAGGAAACCCGGTAAGAAACTGGCATGTATCTGATGAGCCGTCCCTATCGGATCACAGACATATATGCTTTAAAAGAAGTAATATTACAGTAGATCAAGCTAGGTATATGAATCCTAAGAGAACTGTGGGATTGTCAATGTTCCAAATGACAACCACGTGAAACTGTAATGATTGTATATACTAAATCGTTTAAACTGAATTTACAGAATGCAGGATACATGTGGAATGTTCAAACGTTGTCTGGCTATCTAAGGGAAGTTCGTTCCACCGCGAGTGTGCTGGCAGATTTCACTCTTCCGTAGTGGGCGAAGCATTACAGCCGTTTAGCTGGCCGGTCTGGACGGTGATGCAGTGCTGGGCGCGCCGGTAGGAAAGGCTGGTTAGGCCGGTTGCTGGGATCGCGGAAGATGCGTGCGCTGGAGATTTGCGACTACTATTTAGGTTGCCTGGTTGCTGGAGGCTTGCGGCAACTACGTCAGTTGCCTGGTCGCAGTGATCAACTAATATCTCTGAAGACTGATCCCTCTGAGTGAGCCTGTTGACCGATGATTGCTAGTCAAAGTCAAAGTCATATTACAAATGACGGTCAGTCAGTCTGTCTGTTTCGTGTCGAGCCCCAGCTGGGGCTCATTGCCAGATGTTTTCCTCTTTGTGAAAGTTGCTGTCCTGTCAATTTGCCCTCACTGACGAGAGGTCGTGCATGTCATTTGTCAGTCTTAGTCAGTTCATTTTCAGTATTGACTATATTCACAATTTAACACTAATCTTAATTACTATCCATGTACAATAAATAAAAGACCTCTGTTAATTGAGGCATTGTACAGCAGATTATGCCATATTTCTAATAGTAATCGCTACCACGGCAGTCTAGTCACTTGAAAGGTCGTATGCCTGACAGCCGAGAAGTTTAAGCCACTTATGCTTTCTATGTCATGCTTCACATTGACCAATAATGCGAACATTCTCGTTTTCATGATTTTGTATGACTTCTGTGTGTTGCCTGCATAATTTTGTTTACTAATCATATACGTATGGAATTTTGAATGCCAAGAGCATTTCGCAGACCGGTTTGCGACTTGGAAAATTGCAATGGTGCGTTGAACCTTGTTTTGAGGGCGCTGCAATTTCACTAGATGGGTGTCTGCCGGAAATTCCCAGGCGAAACTAGCATGAGTCATTACGGATCTAATAAGAGTTTTGTGGAGTGAATTTTAATGTTAGCGCTCAATCGCTCACTTTTGAATAGGGAATATACTCTAATGAATTAACTGAAGGCCTTGGCTTCGATCATTTCTATGTGTAATCAACATGTCACTCTCTTATCGAAGATTACACCTAGATATTTTGCACTATTTACAAATGGAATATTTCTTCCATTTAGAGTAAGATAAGACTGAGGAGGCAAAGGACCACGAGAGAAGTAGATCCCCCGAGTCTTCATTAATTTTTATATACCAGCGCTCACACCGGTCTCCATCGAGGTGAGACCGCGCTGGAATTTTCTAACAATAAAACCCTCCTTGCGATCTGTCGCATACAGACAGGTGTCGTCCGCAAAGAGGACCAGGTGAACTCCATGTGTTTGGGGGGTTATCATTAATATTGTCACGTATTTGGTGTATAACGCGACAAATAACTTCACGCAGTATTTGGTATAACGAATTTTATTTCACATTCGCACTTACAATCACCCAAATTACAGATTTACAATTACTCCTATCTGCAGTATCACAAATGCAACTGACTGGTTGCTGGCTAACTCGGAACTCTCTCGGACGTAGCTCGAGGACTCCTGTGAATAGCCTTCGCTGCTCCTCATGTAGCCTCGATAGGACAATACAGAAAATGGCCACGTAATAAGCACCCTTGTAGCCTGGCGCTGTGTTGCTAGCAACGCTAACGGTAGTAACCGCTGTTACTACCGTCGTCTCTCGCAATCACAGTTTACCCGCGCTGCCTAGCAACTCGCGGTACCGTTGGTGACGTAATCGCTGTTGACTCGCGTTGCATATCGACCAGGATGCTAGGACTCGGCTAACGTCGGCTCACTTCGGCTTCCCTCGGCGCATCACTGCTGGCGGGGGGTAGGGGCGTCATACATAGCTCAACATGTCACAATATGCAAGTTGAAAAGAGTATGTGAAAGGACAGAACCTTGTGGCACCCCTGCTTGTATTTCCCTTGGCGTTGACATTTCGCCTTCAACCGAGACCCTGAATTTACGTTTAGAAAGAAAGGACATAATAAGCTTGGTCAAAGAGTTAGAGAATTCCAATTTTGATAAATTATACAGCAAGCCTGAGTGCCACGTGGTATCAAAGGCTGTTTCGATGTCCAAGAACACTGCAGCCGTAGATATTTTATTTTTTTAAATTTAGGGTCACGTGGTCCGCCAGGCTCATACATTGAAATGTCGTGCTGTGACTTGCACGAAAACCAAACTGACTTGCGTTGAGCAGGCATCTTTCTTCAATATGTTTACGTAGGAATTTCAAAATTACTTTTTCGAATTGTTTTCCTGTCGTGGACAGGAGGATGATCGGACTTAAATTTTAAGGAAATTTCGGGTCTTTACCCGGTTTAGATAAAGTTATAATTTTGCTTCCTTCCAAGTACTTGGAAAATGAGAAAGCCGAAAACAGTGATTGAATAAATGAGTTAGGTGAACCAATGATCGCCTTGGAATGTGCCTGAGGCATTCATTTGGGATGCCGTCAATTCCACAGGCCTTTTTTAATTTCAAAGATTTTATTAATTTCTGTACGTCACATGGTCTGATCCTTTGAGGGAGGTTCTCGTCTACGGTTTCCAGCAGAGGTTGTACTCTAGTCTCCACCAGCAGTTCATGGTTTTTGTCGCACAGATGATGAGGGGTGAACTGAATTTCCAAAAAGTCGGCAATTTCGTTGGCTCTAACAGAAGGGTGAAATTTAAGGCCAGAAGAACCAAGAAGAGCAATAGGTGCCCTGGGTGCGGCTTTCTTTAAGAGAGATTTCGCAATGGGCCATATTCCCTGAGGTGGGACTTCAGTGTTACCCATTTTTGTTTCCCACCGTTCAAGTGCCTTTTTCGGGTCATTCGTCTGACTGATTTGGTGACCCAATTGACTGAGGCTTTACAGACTGGATCCCTAGTTTCTTGCATCAGTTTCCTTAGTCTCTGCTTATATTTTATCAAATGTTCTAGACCATGTAGTTCGTTGTTAATATACGAAAATGTAATTTACTTGTCGACAACCTATATTCCGAAGCAATAGTGGTTGCAAAGTCACGTGCCGCTTTATCGGCTTCTACCCCAGGATATTCTAGTTTATGTGATGTTAATTCAGAAGCGAGGCTTTGAAACCGCTCCCAATCTGTAAATGTTTTAATGAGTTCCAAAAGATACCCAATTTTAACGTGATCCAGTATATGGAATACTATTGTTAAGTGATTTGAATCCAAAATATCAGAGACGATGACATCAGACACTCTGATATTTTGGTGAAAAAACCGCTCCCAATCTGTAAATGTTTTAATGAGTTCCAAAAGATACCCAATTTTAACTTGATCCAGTATATGGAATACTATTGTTAAGTGATTTGAATCCAAAATATCAGAGACGATGACATCAGACACTCTGATATTTTGGTGAAAAACCATGTCTAATACGTCACCATTTCCGGCAGTGGAATAATGAGTGGGGCACTGTGGTGCTGAGATTTCGAAATCACTCTTATCTAATAAATCAACGAGTTTCAAGCCTGAGGGGTTTGAAACTCAGCTATTCCAGTATGTGTGCTTAGCATTCAGATCACCTGCCAAAATAGTCTTACGTCAAAAGCTTAAGTGCTCAGTAATGTCAGTATCACTCCAGGCTTTGCCTGGAGATTCATTATTGCCAATTGGTATGCAGACCCCGATTGCTTCTACTGAAACAAGCGGTGGTAGGTCTACATGGTTATGGGGAATGCCTTTTCTTACTGCAACCGCAGTTCCGCCTTCTCTGTCCGAGTGGCGATCTATTCTATAAAAGTAGTAATTTGGAATGAAGTTCCTCCCATGAGGTTTCAGATGTGTCTTTGAAAACAGGGCCACATCTACTTGTAGGTCTGGCAGCTATTTACTGAGCTCATAGCGCTGCCTCCCAATGAATTTCGCATTAAATGCTACGACTTTGAGGAGCCTATGAAAGCTATTGGCTATTTTGTTTCATTAGATTTAGAACAATTTTACTAATGGCCATTGCTTTTTCCTCCTCGGACACTGTACCTTTGATCTCTGTCATAATCTGCTGTACTACAGTCACTACTCTCAACATATTGTCGAGAGATTGACTGTTTACATGAGTAGCCTAAGTTGACTGACCTGTTTTTAGTTCTTGTACAACGATCCGGACGCTAGGTTTCGTGGCTTCTGGTGGAACTGCCACTGGATGTTGGAGAGCCTGAAGTCGCTGTTCCTGCGATGTGCTGCCACGGAGCGCAGCCGCGAAGGAGACTCCAGGGGTAACGATATTCGAGGAGAACACCCTTCCCGTTGTTGTTTTGGGTACTCTCTGCGATTTCCTCCTCTGCAGTTCCTCCCTCCCGTGTCTTCCAGCACGGATAGTTGGCGGGATATTGTTTCTTTCCCTCCTTCAACTGGTAATTACAACAAGTTGGAGTGGAGGTAGTTTTCTCTCTCTCTAGGCACTCTTTGAGCAGGTGGCCAACACCGCACTACATGCTACACGGAGTTTGTTTGCAATTGGCCCAGACTTGGCCAATTGTTGGCAGTTGTGACATTGCGTAAGGACACTCTGTTCTCTATATGCCTCAACCCGAATGGAAATCTGATAAATGATTTTAAATCGTGCAACCCTTCTTCTTCTTTAATTTCCTTGTAGTCCCCCCAAGCGCCAGGATGCGTTGCGCTCCTTTTTTTTTACTAACGTCCTTGGCTGACGTCAGGTAAGCTGACTTTGTCTCCCCCCTCCTGGACTTAGACAGAGTTTTCCTGCGTAGTACAAGTGAATGTATCTTCCTCTCCTCCCCTTACCCTTAGCAAGGAAACATCGTTGCGTCTAATTTTGGTTCCGGAAACTTTAATTGATTGTGTTAGAAATTTGGTTTCGGCCCGAAGCAATGATCGAAGGGGAAGAGCGCCCTCACGTCATGGTCAATGGTGAGGTAGATCTTTGAGTTTGTATATTCAAGAAGTATATTCAAGTTAGTGACTTACTAAGGTAGTATACGCAGTGAGGCGTATTTTGGTTGAGTACGGACGCCGTGTGGCGTAGGGAAGTTTTGGTTCTATAAGGTTGTGATAAACAGCAGATCCCCCTTCAGGCGTGTTCAGCCATGTATGTAAGCTATTTATATTTCCTTGTGTCCTCAAGGCTTGCCCAAGTACATGCTTGTACTGGAGAAGTAAAAATGCGCCATGAGACGTGACTGAATTGACTTTCTGTGGTGTTAGGCACAGAGTAGTTTTGTATCAATCATTTATCACATGATCTAACCAGTCACCGCCCTTCTGGCGGAGTCTATTTGTATACATAAGTTAACAATATATACTTATTTATATGTTTGAGAACGCCAGTTCTGAATATGTATACTTGTGCCGTATGTTCAATTCCAGCTTCTGCCTAGCGGATCAGTCCAGCCTGGCCCATCGTACCGACTGTGATTTTCCTTCCCCGAGATCCCTTACAATATCCTAGGGAGGCATAGTGCATCACGCTACAAGCAAGTGTTTCTTGTGAGCCTTTCCCTTACCCATGCAGAGTAGTGATTCACGGGTCAAAGTGGGTAGAGGAACGGAGTTCTTTATACACAGGGTCGAGGAACACTGCTCAAAGTGTTAGCAGAGCGTCGTTCTCGACCCACATACGTGAGGGACACGGCTCACTTTGAAGATAGAAAATTTCTTACAATTTTACGTCCGGGGTAGTGTATTAAGGAAGAGCTGAAGGTTTCTTGTATGTATATATTGTAACGTGTTTGGTTACTGAATACGCCATAGAGATGGTTAATTTGTTTATTTAACAATCAACAAGTAATGGCTACAATTACTTATCTCACAGTTGCGGGGTTTCACACTTTATAACCCTAATCGCATTAATCTGTTAACACTGTTGCGGGGTTTCACACTTTATAACCCTAATCGCATTAATCTGTTACCACTGTTGCGGGGTTTCACGATTTATAACCCTATGCGCAAATCAGCTCACTCTGTCTTCAGTAGTCTACACGTTTACAGTAGGGGAGCTATGTATCACTGTATCACACACTCCCAATTACACAATTACACACAGTCCGGTTCTTCTTTCCGCGACGGCTGCTATACTCCAACTGTAGTCGGCTGACTGGAGGTGTCCTGATAACACACTCTGACTCGTAGGCTTGCTCGGAACTCTCGGAGGTAGCTCGAGGACTAACTCGGAACTGTCTTCGGCGATGGCCACATTACAACTCGGAACTACTACTGAAGTCGCCGACTGCTACAGTAGAACTGACTCGTAGCTGCTGTGCAGTTCCCTTATATAGCCGCAGTGGTGCCTGTTGCGTGCCACGTCACAGTAGGAAGTTGATTACGGGTACGTAGCGTTGCGCGTTACGTCACCGCGGATGGGGTGGCGGGTTGATGACTCGCCTAGTACGAGAGAGCTACGTTACCGCCACGTGCCGCTGGGGAGGTAGGAGTTGCGCAACATGTCACAATATGTATGTATGAAGGAGTAGGCCTACTCGGCCCTTGCACTTAGATCTCAGAGGTCCATTGTGCTTCCCATTTTTAATTATTCCCTCAGCAACCCTACGCTTCGGATTAAGCGCAGGATTTTGGAACTGGGACCGTCGAAATAGTCACTTGTTTCCATAAAGTTCTGACCCAAGTGACGTAATCTTAAAGAAGCTAAAGCCTCACATTCACACAGGACGTGTGTCGCTGTTTCATGTTTTATTTGACATCTTTCACAAGTGGGACTATCACTTAGTCCCAGTTTGAACAGGTGTCCTTTGATGTGACAGTGTCCTGTAAGTAGTCCTACCACCCATCGTAGCTGGTTCCTGTTGAGCTTCAACAGTTCCTTCGCTCATTTATCAGAAGGTCCTCGTATGAGTCCCTTAGCTTACCTGTGTTCAGTTAAGGATTCCCAGTATTTCTTTTGTTTTATGTTAGTACAGTCCCTGATTGCCTGTTTGGCAACTTCTAGAGAGATGCCACAGGCTGGTTCAGGTCCTATGAACGGATGTTCAGCTCCAATTTTAGCTAACTGGTTTTCTGCTTCACTTCCAGCAATACCCTCATGCCCCGGCACCCATATCAGTTTTACCCTGTTATGTTTGGCCAGTTCCATGAGTGTTTGGTGGCAATCGCAGACGAATTTTGAATTGATCAGGTGTTTGTCAAGTGCTTTGAGTGCTGCTTAGCTGTCAGATAGAATGTAGATGTTGCTATTTCTATAGTTCCTATCTAAATTCTCCATAATACATGCTTTAATGGCATATACTTCTGCCTGGAATAGTGCCGTGTACCGCCCAAGGCTGAAACTGAGTTTCCGCCTCGTACCATGGCAGTACACACCAGCTCCAGTGCCTCTATGTATCTTGGAACCATCTGTATACCAGATCAGCCCCCCTTTTCTGTCGGGCTGAAATCCTTTCTCCCATTCTATCCTGTCAGGAAATCTGACCGTGGAGGGTTTTTCATATGCATGTCTCAGTATCATGTTGTCAGATCCCATTTGCAATATGGGTTCTTTATTCATGTCCTAAGTCATGTCTGTATGACCGAAACCATCAGATATAGGTTTCCATTGTCCACTGCACTGGAGAAGGTAAATTCCTGCCTTGGCCTCTGCATCCAACTGCATATACAGTGGGGGGAGTCCAAGGAGTATCTCCAGTGCAGTTGTTGGAGATGTTCGAAATGCTCCTGTAATACCTAAACGAGCCAACCTTTGCAATTTGCAATGTTCTGTCTTGCTTGTCTTGAATTTAACTCTGGGCCACCATACTGTGACACCATAAGTAATTATAGGTCTCACAACCGCAATGTATATCCAACGTACAACGTGCGGCTGCAGTCCCCAAGTTTTACCAAACATCCCCTTGCATGTGCAAAATTGCCTTATAGGCTTTGTTAATGACTTTGTCCAGCTGCTTTTTCCATGTCAGTCCCTTGTCTAATATTAGACCAAGGTTCTTGACATCGGTGGAGAGCTGGATTGTCTTAGTGAAGAGAATCGGTTCCTTAAGACCCTTTATATTTCCCTTCCTAGTTAACGGTATGATTACCGTCTTGTTTGGATTGATGGAGATACCTGTTCTTTAACACCATCTTTGAACCATGTATAGAGCTGACTGAAGACGCTCTGATACGGTCGAAAGGAATTATCCATTTATGAGGATTGCTATGTCATCAGCATATCCTACGGTATAATACCCATCATCATTAAGTCCCAACAAGAGATCGTCGAGGACCTGGCTCCACAGCAGAGGCGAAAGTACGCATCACCTGCGGACATATCCTAGACGCGGACACCCCCAGGGTTTCTCCCGGTAATGTAGCAGTTATGATTCTGCTTTCCAGCATTGCATTGATCCATCTGCATATTGCAGGCTCTATGCCATGCCTTCCAGCAGCCTGTTTGATTACATCAAATGAGAACCTATAAGGCAATATCCTTGTGTTCAATTGCAATTTATATGCGTGTTACCACATTGTGTAGTGCACTTTCGGTAGATTTACCTGTTTGTTAGGTATGTTGGTTTTGGTGTAGAGGACATGTCCTCAGTACCCTGTCCCTAATATGCGTAACCACTAGTTTGTCCATCGTTTTCAAAAGCAAAGAGGACAGGCTGATAGGACGATTAGCCTTAGCCTCGGTATAATCAAGTTTCCAGGGCTTTGGAATAAACGTCACCTTAACCTGTCTCCAAGGCGTAGGGATAAAACTATATGCCAAGCAGGCTCTATATATGCGAAGTAGGTGAGGAACTAAAAGTTCAACCCCATGTTGCAAAAGTGGCGGTACAATTCCATCCGTTCCCGCTGATTTAAATGGTCTAAAAGTGTTCAGAGCCCATCTTATTTTTGATTGATTAATTATGACTTTGGCCCGGTCCTAGTCTACACTGTCCATCTTGCTTTGGCACGTGTCCAGGTTCTTCTGACCCTGTCCATTGTCCAATACGTCAATCAATTTTGAATCAGGAAAGTGAACTCTGAATAATTCATTCAGTGCCACCTTTTCTGTTGGAGTATACTGCCCGTTAGGCAACTTAATTGTGCTGACCTTATTGGTCGCCTGTTTTTCCATGATTCTCATAAGTCTGGCATTGCCTGGTACATCATTGATCTCCTGGCAGTACCTCCTGCATGAGGATAGCTTGGCTTTCCTTATTTCTTTCTTGTAACAGGTCAGGGCTTCCTTGTAGGTGTTCCACTGCCCTGTTTTTTAGCTGTATTAAACAGCATTCTTGTTTTGATCCAAAGCTGTTTATTCCGCCAAGGTTTACTCCTTGGTCCGCGAGTGGCCCTAGCCGGAAAATTCTGATTAAAGGACGAGAAAATAGCCCGTTGCAACTGATCAACGGACTGATCAACATCCATTATTGTGCGTATATTACGCGAGATGGCCTCCAGATTTACCTTTACGTCGTCTTTGTAGGACTCCCAGTTGGTTCTCTTAGGATTCCTATAAGTAGTTTGATCTACTGTGATGTTACTTCTTTTAAAGCATATATGTCTGTGATCCGATAGAGACGGCTCATCAGATACGTCCATTTCTTACCAAGTTTTCTATATTATTAGTCCCTAGTGTCAAATCAATAACCTCCTTCTTATTGCAAACCACAAAGTTAGGATCGTTACAATGGTTTAGAATATCCAGGTTCGAACTCACCAGAAATTCCATAAAGCTCTTTCCCCTTGGGTGTTTCCCCACAAAATGTGGTGCGCGTTGGCATCACACCCAATGATCAGTTGCTTTTTCCTGCAAACCAGTAGTCTATGATGACCCTCATTTCCTTAGTTGCCTGTGGTTCATAAGAGGTGTTTGGAAGGTAGACTAAAGAAAATTATAAGCTCCTTGCTGCCTTCTCGATACGGGTAAGTTTTCCTTACCGCTGTTGCGTCCCCAGAACAGAGCTCCAGCAAATGCAAGGCATTAACATGATCCCTTATATAAACACAAAATCTTGCATTACTGGGTACAACAGAGTAAACTGTTCAGCCTGTTTAGTTAAGGCCCTTATTCGACCCCTGCATATATCCAAGGTTCCTTAATAAGTGCTATATCTGCCTTACCCTCAGCTAGCTGTTGACACAGAGCTGCCGTGGCAACTTTGCTGTGGTGTAGGTTGATTTGAAGAAATTTCATTATCTCTTCAAATTGAGGAGGGGTCAATTTCCATCTTTGTCCCCTTCCGTTCTCGGACTGGGATCCGTGTGAAGGGGTCCCCTGATCCGTTTTGATTTGTCCATCCGGGGTGCTGGGTATCTCATCCCCTTCCTCCTCAGAGACTGAGTTAGAAGATGCAGTGTGTGTCACGGTATTTTTGCCCGGCGCCTAACTTGAGGATCTTCTAGCACTTTAACAGTCTCCTGTGAGAGTCCTGTAAATATCTTATAACCAGTCCACTGTATAATAGTATAGGAGTCCCGGTCTATGAATAGTATAAACCTTTGGATTTTCGACTCAGATTGCTTGTCTAACACCTCCAATTCTCTGTATGGAGTCTTGGATTCAGATCTGCAATTCATTTCAGTAGCTCTTCCTAGTTTTGGGCAAATTTATCCCTAGCCCGGAGAGCTACTTTAACAGGCGTGGACAGGTTCATGGTATCAGTAGCCTTCAGCCTGGTCCCTGATTGAAGCCTGTGGTTGTCAATGGCTCTGATGAGCCACTGACAAGACTGTTGGTCGTCACATATATAGATAAGTGCACCTCCTAATCGTCTGTATGTTTTAGGTGTGGTATTTCTACCTTTGGAGTCCTACGTAACACCTCGCACAAAGCTTCCAGAATGGAATTTTGGTCGTCTTCAGTAAGCTTATCCTCAGGGTAAGTATCCTTGTAGATAGCTACCTTTATGTTGATCAGAGCATCCTTGTAAGTCTCTGGTCCTTTACAGTCCCTGGGCTTCTTCAGAGTTCTGGCCGTTTTTGTAGGGGTACTGCCCTTCGACCTTGGCCTCTTAGAGGTGCCGGTGGGGGTTTCTCCCTGCTTGGACGAGCTTGAAGTTCCCGGTTGCTGACCGCTACCAGTTCCTGCTTTGCCTTCCCAGATTTTGCCCGTTGTAACTGACGCTTAGCGGCACCCGACAAGGGATTCTTCGCCAAACGGGGTCAAAATATTCCAGAGCCTAGGTGTCCGAGTCTATCTCCTGCTACAGGTATATTGGAAGTACCTCCTCCCTGCAGTGGCGTGACAGTAATAACGACTCCCGAGAGAGCAGTTTTTGGTTTTGCCTCTGGTAGGTTTTGAATCATTGGTTCATCCCTGCCTTTGGCTAAGACTGCAACAGTAGGTTCGCCGGTTGCTTCTGAGTCCCTTAATGGTTCACCAGAACTTCCAGCTCCCTGCTGAAGCATTTCTCGTAGGGATCCTCTTAAAGGGGGATCCCTCTTCAGTTTAAGGTCCTTCAGAGAAGATGACATCTGAAATTCTGATATTTTTGTGAACCACAATGTCTAACACGTTACCATTTCCCGCAGGGGAATAATAAGTGGGGCTCTGTGATGTTGAGATTATGGAAAACTCTCATATCAGATAAAAACACAAGTTTCAAGCCTGAGGTGTTTGGAAATAACTATTCCCAATGGGTTCTTAACATTTAGATCACCTGCAAAAGTAGACTTTCTTCTGAAGCTTAAGAGCTCTGTGATGTTAGAATCACTCCAGGCTCTGCCTGGAGAATTATACAGCTGCAAGCAGCAATTGGCTATTGCCAATTGGTATGCAGACTAGTGCCCCTTCTACTGAAACAAGGGTTGGTAGTTGTACATGGTTACGGGAAATGCCTTTTCTTACTGCAACGGCAGTTCCGCCTTCTCTGTCCGAGTGGCGGTCTATTCTATAAAAGTGGTAATTTGGAATAAAGTACCTCTCATGAGGTTTCAGATGTGTCTCTGAAAACAGGGCCGCATCTACTTGTAGCTCTTGCAGCTGTTTACTGAGATCATAGCTCTGCCTCTCAATGTAGTTCGCATTAAATGCTATGATTTGAGGAGCCTATGATATCTAGTGGCCATTTTCTTTCAATAGGTTTAGAACAAATTTAGTAATTGCCATTACTTTTTCCTCCTTGGTCACTGCACCACTGACCTCTGTCATAATCAGCTGCACTACACTCACTACTATCAACATATTGTCGAGAGATGGACTGTTTACATGAGTAGCCTAAGTTGACTGACCTGTTGTTAGTTCCTGTACAACGACCGGGACTCTCGGTTTCGTTGCTTCTGGTGGAACTGCCACTTGAATTTTGAGAGCCTGAGATCGCTGTTCCTGCGATGTGCTGCCACGGATCGCCGGCGCGAAGAAGACTCGAAAGATAAAGATATTCGAGGAGAACACATTTCCCGTTGTGGTTTTGGGTACACTCTGCGATTTCCCCCTCTGTATTTCATCCCTCGCGTGTCTTCCAGCCCCGATAGTTGGCGGGATGTTGTTTCTCTCCCTCCTTCAACTTGCAATTGCAAGAAGTTGGAGTGGAGGTAGCGTTCTCTCAACCCGAATGGAAATGTGGCAAAGGATTTGAAGATGGAAAATTTCATGCGATTTTGCCGGCCGGCGTAGGGTATTAAGGAAGAGCTGAAGGTTTCTTGCTATACTTTCTTCTGAAGGCGACCCACGGGTGGTTATCATCTCTTTGACGCTAACCACAACAAATCACAGGGTCACCAGACCATCAGATAAATCCTTCGCGGGGGTATTGTGAGGGAGGTGAGGGATTAAAACCTTTATGTGTTTTTCGGATTTGGGAGAGGAGGTAAAGTAGAAAAGTTTATTGTTTTATAGGTTTGACCTGACGGCTTCAAAATCCGCCATGTTTTGGTGAGGACACTGGACCCGTTTCTAGTAATGCGGAAATCAATGTAGCCCTGACCACATTTTCAGTTGCTTATGCAACTGAATTTGGTTGACCGTGATCGTTAGAATTATTGGGGGGCCTACCATTTTCCCTGAGGTTTCTTTCTCCACAGTAGTGGCTCGCCCCTCCAGCGTAGTGGTACAGGCACCAGTCGTGTCGGTGTCCATTCATGTCACCATGAGAAGTGGAAGCTGTAATATCTACAGGTAGATTTGGCCTTGTTTTCAGAGAGACATCTGAAACCTCATGAGAGGTACTTTATTCCAAATTACCACTTTTATAGAATCGACCGCCACTCGGGCAGAAAAGGCGGAACTGCCGTTGCAGTAAGAAAAGGCATTTCCCGTAACCATGTACAACTACCAACCCTTGTTTCAGTAGAAGGAACACTAGTCTGCATACCAATTGGTAATAGCCAATTGCTGCTTGCAGCGGTAAAAATCTGCAGGCTGAGCCTGGAGTGATTCTAACATCACAGAGCTCTTAAGCTTCAGAAGAAAGTCTACTTTTGCAGGTGATCTAAATGTTAAGAACCCATTGGGAATAGTTATTTCCAAACACCTCAGGCTTGAAACCTGTGTTTTTATCTGATATGAGAGTTTTCCATAATCTTAGCACCACAGAGCCCCACTTATTATTCCCCTGCGGGAAATGGTAACGTGTTAGACATTGTGGTTCACCAAAATATCAGAATTTCAGATGTCATCTTCTCTGATATTTTGGACTCAGTTAACCTACCAATAATAATCCACATACTGGATCACGTTAAAATTGGGAATCTTTCCGAACCCATTTAAAAATTTACAGATCGGGATCGGTTTCAAAATCTCGCTTCTGAATTAATATCACTTAAATTAGAAATTAATACTGGGGTAGAAGCCGATAAAGCGGCACGTGACTTTGTATCCACTATTGCTTCGGAATATAGGTTGTCGACAAGTAAAGTTACATTTTCGGATAATAACAACGAACTACCTGGTCTAGATCGTTTGATAAAATATAAGCAGAGACTAAGGAAACTGATGCAAGAAACTAGGGATCCAGTCTGTAAAGCCTCAGTTAATTGGGTCACCAAATCAATCAGACGAATGACCCGAAAAAGGCACTTGAACGGTGGGAAACAAAAATGGGTAACACTGAAGTCCCACCTCAGGGAATATGGCCCATTGCGAAATCTCTCTTAAAGAAAGCCGCACCCAGGGCACCTATTGCTCTTCTTGGTTCTTCTGGCCTTAAATTTCACCCTTCTGTTAGAGCCAACGAAATTGCCGACTTTTTGGAAATTCAGTTCACCCCGCATGTTCTTTGCGACGAAAACCACGAACTGCAGGTTGAGGATAGAGTACAAGTTCTGCTGGAAACCATAGACGACTACCCCACTCAAAGGATTAGGCCATGTGACGTATAGAAATTAATAAAATCTCTGAAATAAAAAAGGCCTGCAAAATTGACGGCATACCAAATGAATGCCTCAGGCACATTCCAAGGCCACCACTGGTTCATCTAACCCATTTATTTAATCATTGCTTTCAGCTTTCTCTTTTTCCAAGTACTTGGAAGGAAGAAAAATAATAACTTGACCTAAACCCGGTATAGACCCGAAATTCCCTCAAAATTTACCTCCGATCAGCCTCCTCTCATCGACAGGAAAATTAATAGAAAAGCAGGTTTGAATTGCCTAAAAATGATATTGAAGAAAGAGGCCTGCTCAACGCAAGTCAGTTTGGTTTTCGTGCATGTCACAGCACGACATTTCAATGTATGAGACTGGCGGACCACGTGACCCTTAATTTCAACAATAAATTTTCTACAGATGCAGTGTTCTTGGACATTGAAAAAGCCTTTGATACCACGTTGCACTCAGGCTTGCTGTATTAATTATCAAAATTGGAATTCTCTGACTGTTTGATCAAGCTTATCGTGTCCTTTCTTTATAACCGTAAATTCAGTGTCTCGGCTGAAGGCGGAATTTAAATCTATTGACTGGTTTTAAACATGAAATATATGAACTGGCTGACAAATAGAGAGGCCTATTTTTATTAATTTCAGTTTTCTATTTCATTTACTTCTGGGGATAAACATATAATTTAAATTCGCGCATGGCAGGAGAAGAGGACTGCATATAGGATATTGGTGGGAAAGCCAGAAGGAAAGAGACCACTGGGAAGATCAAGATGTAGGTGGGTGGAGTATATTAAAATGGATCTTAGAGAGATAGAATAGGATGGTATGGATTGAATTGATCTGGCTCAGAATAGGGACCAGTGGAGTGCTCTTGTGAACACCGTAATTAACCCTTGGGTTCCATAAAATGCAGGGAAATTGTTGAGTAGCTGCAGATTTGGCTTCTTCTTGAGAAGGGCTCAGCTCTATAAGTAAGTAAGTAAGTAAGTAAGTAATAATATCTTTCTATTATACACTCGAAATATCACTGTAACTGCAGCGAGTATTCTCTGTCTTTACTAGATGTTTACTGGTCACTGGTTTTAACACAGTAATTATAAAAGTCTTATTGAATTAGACACACTGAATATCACTATGCCTACAGCACACATCAAGTCTGCTCTGTCTTCAGTAGACGTTTCCTGGTAACCGATTTTAACACAGTAATTATAATAGTCTCACTGAATTACACACTCCAAATATCCCTGTAACTTCATTATAACCCATTTGCTTGGACAGAGTAGAAAACCCCGTTTCCAACAGTAAATCTATTGTTGTAGAGGAGTATTTACTGTGCTGTTTCATAGCAACAGCTGTTGTCTCCTTGTTTGTTTCTAGGCATTTGCCTAGTATCAGTTCTGTACACAACAATATAAACGTACCTCTTCAGATATTGATTGGCAGGCCCGCACTAATGAAGTTAATTGGAGTAAATTCCAAAACAACATGGCTGGCTAAGATGTTTACTTCATACATGTTATTTTCACATCTGCCTCTGTCATTATTTATATCTCATAATAGTCGAAAAAACATTAAATAAAATGAAAATTAATTTCAGCGCAAGGTCAACTAGCATGTGAACAGAATATACTGAATTTACGAGCTTGGATGTATCACAGAGAAAATCATGCAAGTCTGTAAGATTTGTTAGCTTCACTGAAGAGATTCCATCAACCAACTGCACTTGGATAAATTTGGGGATGGAATGCTCAAGGGAAAGTGATGATTTGTTAATCCATTGTTCAGAAACCAGGAGTTCAAAATTAGGTCCTTCTATATAATCATAAGGATGACACTTGAGGACTGAAAGCCTTTGTTTCCACGCAAAAGCCAAATTGATTATTCAAGGTAGACCATAAGAGCAACCAGCAAATTTCTAATGAATGATATATAGGATGTTCCATTCAAACCTCACACATTTTATCAGATCTTAGAACAGAAAGTGTGAATGGTAGGAATATGGAGGTGCAGGAAATACAAGAACAACTCAACAAATTTTATTTGACACAATAATAAACCTCTACATGTGCACCATTGGTAGCATGAACAGTATCCAATCTCTATGCAGTTTCTTGCCATGTTCTTTCCAACATGTCCATTGGTACAGTAGCAATCATTTCACAGATGCAGGTTCGTAAATCTGGGAGGTCATTCACTGGAGACATGGACACGTGGTCCTTCATGTAACCCCAGAGGGAGAAATCGAGTGGAGTGAGGTCCTGTGAATGTGGTGGCCACTGAATTCGTCCACCACGTCCAATCCTGCGATCTTGGAAGGTGGCATTGAGGGACCTCCAAACATCCAGACCCCAATGTGGGGGGGGCTCCATCTTGTTGGAAGATTATGTTAGGCTGCAGATCGGCTACCTGGGAATACAGGAACTGTTCTAACATGTCAAGATATATGCGGCCAGATACTGTAGCTTCACCGAAGAAAAATGGAAATAAAATTCTTTGAGTTCCTCTTTCATCTGATGTTAATTATAATCCATAATTTATCACAATTTATTCGCTATGATTAATTAAATTGTGGGAGGTTTGAACGGCACATACTATATTAAATTCTGGGAGCCTTGATGTCTCACAACCCTATGGTTCTCCAAGGCTTATTAGAACAAAACAAAAAAAAACTTAATATAGTGATAGCTTACTCATTAAACGCTCCATTGTTGATAACGGCAATGCCAAGTGAACAAAGAACTATGATATGAAAACCCATCTCAGCAATAACACA
>NW_019718315.1:0-850 GCF_002891405.2 Cryptotermes secundus | reverse complement strand
CGCAAAGCAAGCAAGCTAACAAGCATCGCAAACAAGCAAACAAGCGAGCAACGAAAAGCAAGCAAGTTACGCAAAGCAAGCAAGCAAGCAATCAACGCAACGCAATGAGGCAAGCAAGAAAGCAAGCAACGCAAAGCAAGCAAACAAGGAAGCAAAACAATTCAAGAAAGCAACGCAAAGCAAGCAAGCAAACTAGTAAACAAAACAAAGCAAGCAAGCAAGTAACGCAAAGCAAGCAAGAAAGCAACGCACAGCTAGCAAGCTAGCAACGCAAAGGAAGTTAGCAACGCAAAGCATGTTAGCAACGCAAAACTAACAAGCTAGCAGCGCAAAGCTTGCAATCTAGGAATGCAAAGCTAGCAAGTTAGCAACGCAAATCTAGCAAGCTAGCAACGCAAATTTACAAGCTAGCAATCTAGCAACGCACAGCTAGCAAGCTAGCAAACCAAAGCTAGGAAGCTAGCAACGCAAAGCTAACAAGCTGGCAACGAAAAGCTAGCAAGCTCTGAACGCATATCTAGCAAACTTGCAACGGAAAGCTAGCAAGCTTCAACGCAAAGCTAGAAAGCTGGCAACGCAAAGCTAGCAAGCTAGCAACCAAATCTAGAAAGCTAGCAACGCAAAGCTAGCAAGCAAGGAACGCAAACCTAGCAAGTTAGCAACGCAAAGCTAACAAGCCATCAACGCAAAGATAGCAAGCTAGCAACGCACAGCCAGCTAGCTAGCAACACAAATCCAGCAAGCTAGCAACGCAATCCCAGCAAGCTAGCAACGCAAATCTAGCAAGCTAGCAACACTAAGATACCAAGCTAGCAAAGCAAAGCTAGAAAGCTAGCAACGCAAAGCTAGC
>NW_019718314.1:0-779 GCF_002891405.2 Cryptotermes secundus | reverse complement strand
TTCCTCCTCCTCCTCAAGTTCCAACTCCTGAAAAGAAGGTGAATTTCTACTTGACCAAGAAAACTTGAATATTTATCTCAAATAAAAATGTTCACTGGAGGAGGACTGGCATTCATGTGACAGTATTCCTAAATCCTAATGGCACCTTCACTCAGTCTGAAACAGTGATGTGCATTCAATCTGAGAAGCTGCTGCATTTAATGCACTCTCCTACTTTTAAAGTTAAACTGAAGAAAAATTGTTCCTGTGTTAACTCTGCCTCCAATTCTGATATTCCTTGTTCTCCAGCTGCACGTTTCTTATGTGAAAGCTCCATTTGAATCGTAATGGTTACAGGAGATTAACTAAAATGGCCACTGGAGTCAGAGTACTGAAGAAAAATTGTTCCTGTGCATTCTCTTCTCACCACAAAAGAACCTCCTGCTTTACAATTTTCCACAAATTCTAAGGGAGGAGGACTGAAAAATTCACCTCTATCAGTTACTGCACCTGTGTAAGGCCGTGTTNAATATTATATTTAAGCATCCTGTTGCACTCTACACGATAAATGATACAAACTCCGTCCTAAGTGCAAACAATATATATTTATATGTCTTTGATCTTGTTCTTTCTACACTACATGTTTCGGCCTCTATCGGCCATCATCAGGTGTATACTCTTAACGTCACTGCCACACTGAACCCAGTCTCTCTCCCCACTACCATCCCCCCTACACTCACTAACATAAAACACAACACACAATACAGCAGACAGCACACGTAGTACAGACAAGCAGCGGC
>NW_019718313.1:0-2423 GCF_002891405.2 Cryptotermes secundus | reverse complement strand
CAAAACATTACAACCTACTTGTTGAATTGCAGAAAGAAGAGGCACAAACAGATCTGTATCATAGTTGGAACGTTTCTGTTGGATAACAGAAACAAGGCGTTCCAGCCCCATTCCACAGTTACCGTGGTTTCTGGGAAGTGACTTCAAACTTCCATCTGATTCTCTACACAAAGAAAAGAACCTGAGGTTTACACTGTCCATAACACAACAAATATAAATTTCATAACCGACATCACAGTTTACAACAAAACACTAGAGGTTCCTCTTCATGTTCTCACAACCCCTTCACAAAATTGTAACATCCAATATTGAGAAATAAAAAATACAGGTTTCAAGCTCTTCTAAAGCATGTTTTTGAAAATTACATAGCAGGTCCACAAAGTAAGTTTCCCACTCATCCCACAGCTAGCAAACCTTATATTGCGCGAAGCGACTGCGCGTACGTGATAGAGCAAGGACGTAGCATGGCGCATGCACTAATGGAATTTCCCGCGTTCCCACAGTAGCATTGTTGCAGCTGTTGAAGATGGAGGCTCTTATTCCAGCTCCCGCCGACTGTGAAGTGCAGCCCTCGGCATGATGCCTCACACCTTGGCTTAGGGGGTTGGTCCTTCATAAATATAACCCTCACAAGCCTCCAGGACCAAGAGTGCATGTTCGGGGGGAGGGGGGTATCCCAGATAACTGGGAATGCGATACTAATTGTCATGAGGTTGTGACCAGGCCAACCTACATGAACTTACCGCCCCTGGAGGTTGCTTCAAAGCTTCCCCATTCCCACCCCTCCACATGGGTTGGTCGAAACCATTTTAGAGTGTTGAGCCTCTTGCCTGTTGTTGAGGCACCTTGTTGGTACTCTAGGGAGACAACTCAGATAGCCGTAGCTACCCCCATAGGAGTGCTCTCCCGCATTCATCCTGGGTACATCGTAATGAAACCCAAGAGTCATTATGCTGCCGCGTGGGATGCTCTGGTCAAATGGCCATTGCCCTTTATGGAAACTCGGCCGCCAGCCCCGGAGGTTCGCGCTAATGCAGACCCCCCAGGACTGTCGTTGCCCAGCAGGACCTCGAGGAGGTGTTCCAAAGCTGTGTCTCAACGCATCCCTGGTCTATGATACGTCCCCACCAAAGACACAGCCACCCTGCCCCTTCACTCCCTATCTCTGTACCTTCCGTTTTCCAAGTAGTTTACTTTTCTATCCTGAATATGGAGCCAACAAGTTCCTCATAAACGTTGCTACATATTTACCATATTAAACAGTGTCACATCCCAAAACACTGTAATCTTCACCACAGATTTCACATCTGTTCTTATTTTTATTTGAGCCTATACCACATTCATGCCAGCATTGGCAAACAGTAGACTTGGATCATCAACTGGTATTGCTGAAGAGGATGGAATATATTTATGATCCTTCTTGATAAAGAAGTTGATGAACACCTTCTGAACTTCCCTTGCAGTCTGTGAGTCATGATTTCAACTTCACAGATCTGAAACAATCACATGAAAAAAATGCATAGCAGCATTACAAAATCATAAGACAGAAATATAAATATGTACTCCAAAGAAATACACATATTTTCGAACAGTACTCTTTGTCAATTTTCATTTCTCTGTGGTTCTGAGAGATGAGTTGGGATAGCTAAGCTGGTATAACAATGTGCTACAGGCTATAGAGCCTGGGTTGCCCTACCAGCACTGCAAAATTTTATCTTCCCCACAGCATCCATACCGGCGCTGGGGCCCACCCAGCCCCCTATCCAATGCGTACCACTAATCTCCATCTAAAGCATTAAGTCAAAAATCGAAGAATGATAGAGCTACACCTCCACCTCCATATGTTTTCATGGCATAGTGCTTAAATGGGGACAACATTTCTTAACCTTTACCTGTGGTTCTAACAGACAAATGTCTAAGAGCAACAGATTTATAATTTTGAAATTACATAAAAATATTAATATTTCATATGTGAAACTCTGGTTCTTATCATGGTGAATGCGGCCTGGGTTCAATCCCGGGGTAACTGTGACTTTCTTAGGTCACATGTTACAGGTGGTAATGACGCCATTCTCAGTGAGGTTGGCCAAACCACGGCAGTGTCTTTGGTGGAGACGCATCATGGACCAGGCATGCGTTGGGACACCTCCTCGTGGTCCTGCTGGGCAATGACAGTCTCGGGGTCTGGATCAGTATGACCTACCAAGGCTGGCGGCCAAGTTCCCATAAAGGGTGATGGCTATATGACTGGAGCCTCCCACACAGCGGCGTAATGACTCTTGGGTATCACCACGCTGTACCCGGGACGAATGTGGGAGAGCACTCCTATGGGGGTAGCTTCGGCTATTTGAGTCGTCTCCCTAGAGTACTGATAAGGCGCTGCAAGCCTTAAGGCTCAACACTCTAAAACAGTTTGACCAATT
>NW_019718312.1:19012-24093 GCF_002891405.2 Cryptotermes secundus | reverse complement strand
CCAGTCCCCAGGGTGATTTAAATGTTTAAACCACCGGTCCACAATATGTTAAGACACTAAAATAGAAAAATTCTACAGGTTATGATGGTATTTCTAGCAGACTATTAAAATATAGCACTGATCAAATAAGTAAACCACTTGGACATATACTTAATGCACTTGAACATGGAATTTTTCTTGATAGAATGAAATTTGCATCAGTAAGACATATACACAAAACAGGTGAGAAGGTCGTTATGGCAAATTATAGACCATTATCACTGTTAATAATCTTCTCCAAGATATTTGAAAAAGCAATGTAAAACAGGATAAAGCAGCACTTACATACAAATAATCTAATTTCATCTGCTCAGTTTGGATTTGGAGAAAATAGAAGTACAGAAACTTCAATCTATGCCCTAACTAATCATATATGAGAAACTTTGGAATGAAGCCATCATTCATTAGAAATTTTCTGTGACTTGACAAGGGCATTTGCTTGTGTGGTTCACGATATCCTTTTGAGCAAGTTGGCAGCATATGGACTTGGTGGTAAAACTTTAACATGGTTGAAGTCATATTTGGGAAATAGAAGGCAAAGAGTGGAATTGTATACTAATGGGAATGAAAAATGTTGTTCAGGATGGGAGATTGTTGAATATGGAGTGCTGCAGGGCTCGATTTTGGGTCCCTTGCTGTTTCTTTTATATATCAATGACCTGTCATCAGCATTAAATACTGATAATAAGTTATTGTTGTATGCAGACGATACAAGCATATTAGTATCAGGCATTGATCTTGATGAAATCCAAGTAAGGTCTAACATTGTGTTGAATTCTTTAAGCCATTGGTTTGCATGTAATGGCCTGCCTCTAAATCCTAAAAAAAACTAAAGTGTTGGGATAATATGTCTATACATTTAAAGTTTAATGATGAGATATTGGATGAGGAAACCCACGTTAAATTCTTGGGCACTGAAATTGATAAGACCCTGAATTGGAAGTCAGAGATTGAATCGATGCTGTCTAGATTGGGCAAGGCATGCTTTGCAATAAGAAATTGTATAGCAATATTGATACATTAAGGATGATTTACCACGCATACTTTCATTCAATTATGAGATACGGGATAGTATTTTGGGGAAACTCGTTGGAGGCTAAGAAGATTTTTTTCTTTTACAAAGAAGGCCTTCAGGATAATGATGGGAATGAAACCCAGAGAATCATGTAGAACAGTTTTTAAAAAATTAAAAATGTTGACATTGGCCTCTCAATATATTGTGACATGTTGAGCCGTGGATCACCCCTACCTCCCCAGCGGTACGTGGCGGTGACGTAACGCTCGCGTTACTACGGTAATAGGCAAGTTCCCGCCCCGCCACTCCCCTCCGCGGTGACGCGGAACTTCCTACTGTGACGTGGCACTCATTACGCAACAGGCACCACCGCGGATATATGAGTGGATGCACAGCAGCTATGAGTTGACTTCCAGTGTGGCTACCGCCGAAGACATTTCCGAGTTGTAAGGGAACAGTCGCCGAGTTATAAAGTAACAGCCAGCCGACTACAGTTGGAGTATAGCAGCCGTCGCGGAAAGAAGATCCGGACGTGAGTGTGATTGTGTAATTGGGAGCGGGTGATACAGTGATACCTAGCTCCCCGACTGTCAATGTGTAGACCACGGAAGACAGAGTGAACTGATTTGCGCATAGGGTTATAAATCGTGAAACCCCGCAACAGTGTTAACAGATTAATGCGATTAGGGTTATAAAGTGTGAAACCCCGCAACTGTGAGATAAGTAATTGTAGCCGATAGTTGTAGATTGTTAAATAAACAAATTAACCATCTCTACGGCGTCTTCGGTAACGCAAAACACGTTACAATATTTTATCTTTAATGATACTAATGATAAACAATTTGGGGTATTGTACTTTTAATCATACAATTCATGGTAAATCAACAAGACAAGTTAGAAACCTACATGTTCCTCAATCACATGTAACAAAGAGGCAAAAAGGGGTCTATTGCATGAGTGTAGAAGTTTTTAATAGTTTGCCTGATTTTTTAACTGAGTTAGTACATAATAAAAAACAGTTTATTGGGAAACTAAAGGATGTATTGCTTCAAAACCCTTCTTATACTGCTGAGGAATTCTTGCTTTTCTGTCAGGATCTACAGCTAAGGAAAAGAGGTGTCTGACAGTACACACTTCACTAAACACTATGTCCTTGGTTGTGCTTATATATACTTGCTGCAATTTGTATTGCCTTTTAACTACTGTATGTGTTTTTGGCAAGTATGGATTACATATGCTAGTGATTTTATTTGTGAATGTATAAGTGTCCACTGTTTTGTTTGCTTAAATTTGATTTGTTTCATTCTGCTCTGTCACACTAATAATTTTTACAAATACAAACCACTCTGTCCAATGTGACATATAAGTTTTTTCTGCATGAAAATTTATCTCCTTTACATGTTTCGGTCCTTACGGACCATCTTCAGAGGGAATGTCATTACAAACTGGAAACTACCATCACAATAGGTGTTTTGATTTAAAATACATACACTTATATCATATAATGCACAGTACGCATAAAGTCGAACATTTCACAATCACAGCAGCTTCCTGGTGTTGTAAAGTTTTTAAAAGTTTCTAGATTTTATTTAAAAAATCTTTGTTGTCTATAGTTAAAATTTATAAAACACATAGGTTCGTGTCTGTACTCCTATCGTCCTTCTTGTATGGGGCAGATTTTGTGCTGCCTGTCTATCTTGATGAGGAGGTTCTTGATGTGAAAAAAACACAGCACGCCACGAACAAACCCTGGACGACATCAAGAACCTCCTCATCAAGATAGACAGGCGGCACAAAATCTGCCCCATACAAGAAGGACGATAGGAGTACGGACACGAACCTACGTGTTTTATAAATTTTAACTATTGACAACAGTTTTTTTAAATAACATCTAGAAACTTTTAAAAACTTTACAACACCAGGAAGCTGATGTGATTGTGAAATGTTTGACTTTATGCGTACTGTGCATTATATGATATAAGTGTATGTATTTTAAATCAAAACACCTACTGTGATGGTAGTTTCCAGTTTGTAATGATGTTCCCTCTGAAGATGGTCCGTAAGAACCGAAACATGTAAGGGAGATAAGCTTTCACGTAGAAACAACTTATATGTCACATTGGATGGAGTGGTTTGCATTTGTAAAAATTTTGTTTGCTTGTTGACATGTTTTATATTCAGTGCCGGTGGTGGCACATTTATGAATATTTTTAAATGCAAATGTATATGTATGTATATATACTAAGAAAACAAGATTTATGTAGTCATTAGCATTCTTCTGTCACCCCACAGTCTGCAGTTTAATTCAATAGTAATAAAACTGTCTCTCTTGTTTTGAAAGCTTGGTACGATTTATTAGTACAAATCGGAGATACTAGCAATTATTGTTCTCAGAACATTTCAGAGTACTAATTGGCCAAGCACAATGGCAAAAATAAAATGATCCTAAATGTTACAAAAATTTCTTTTAGATTCTGACCAAATGGATCAGAAAACATTATTATTCTGGAGTCTCACATACCTCTACAAAACCTCTTATTAGCTTCACAATTAGAATTTTGAACTACTGTATTTAATACATACGCAATAAAAAAAATAATTCAAGGCCATCCTATCTTTCAGATTAGCTTACGTGTTGTCTACTTGGCTCCCTCCCTATTGTTAAACGTCACAGATTGATTATTATCCAATATTTGGTTTAAAACGCATATATTGCATATTACTGTGTTCCTGGTACCATTTGTGCCACTAAGTAGTGATCTCAACTTTGTATTTCGTATTCAGGCAACTAATTAACTGGGTCGACAGTAAAACACGAGCTGAAATACAAACTTACTAAATCTCCATAAGAAACATCACGCCGAATTTCTTCGATCGCATTCTTCGCATTTTTCAAATCACGGCACGCCTTCTTACGTGCTAATTCACACACGATATCCTTTCCTGGCATTCACAGGTGCCAATTCAGGAATTGGAAAGGAAATCGTGTGTGACGATGAAAACCTTCCCATTTAGTGAAGTTATGCTCTTGCAGTCCTTGCAATGTCCCCATTGATATTCGCGAAAGTTACGCACTAATCCAACTGCGAGCACAAAAGGAATAACGACATAAATCACAAACGATCACAAAAGACAAGCCTAACGATCGATAGATCGATAGCGACCCATCAAAGAACTGCTCCGATCTTTCAGCAAAGAACGGAACTATAACGTATGATGCCAACTGGAATAATTCGCCGCGTAATATGGGCTTCAAAAGCCAAGAGAGTTAGCGATTCCAGTTGGAATCACTTGGGCAGAAAGGGTTAAAAATGTTGATCCCAGCATAATTTGCGCTTTTCTGAAAGCCTGAGAGGTTAGCAATCGGGTTATGAAGCCAGTGTTTGTGTCTTTTGTTAACACTGCATATCCGCATTCGTTTGAAAATATTCTTCGTTATTTGTAATGAAGTTTATTAATGAATATATATATATAATCACAAGGAAAAGTTAAGATCTGTAGTCTCTTAAATAGATATACAGGAATTACGGGATTTGACACCGATTATGATTCTAACAATTTTCTTTTCCAATGTAAATACCGTATTTACGCATGTATAGGCCGCACATTTTTTGCCAAAAATTCAAGAAGAAAACTGGGGTGCGGCTTATATTCGAAATATTCGAAATCACACTTCATTAAAAAAAATTATATTCATAATTAGTAATACAGGGGGTTCAAAAATCGAGGAAACCGGGGCAGCAGCGTAGAGCGGATGGAACGTTTCTCCGCGACTACTGTGCCCCTCCCCGCTAGCGAGAGTGCAGTCGTGTCGCTGATACCCTTACATCAGTTTCTGTACATGCACACATTTATAAGAATACTGTAAAAAGATAACACAAACTTACCGTGCTTTATAACAGGTGCTGAAAGTGACCCCCTTCTGCTTGCAAACATGCTTCGCATCGCATGAATAAATTATGCGGCACTTTCTGAAGTTGGTCCACGGTAATTGAACCATATTACTGTTCATCACTTGTTACTGTCG
>NW_019718312.1:9132-18525 GCF_002891405.2 Cryptotermes secundus | reverse complement strand
TTGACGTCCGTCGCCGAATTACAAGATCATGTCGGGCCATAAAGCGCCTTGCCCATCCATAACTTCCCTTAATTTCATTACGAGGAATTTTCATTCTGTCCGCTATTTTGAGGCCTTCAAATTGAATCATTTCCACAGACACTGAAAATTCATCCGCCCGTGTATTACGCACGTATCGCAAAAGTTTATTTTCAAGTTCTGGAAATTTAGCTTTCTTTCCGCGGAAAGATTGTCGATTTTGTGACGTTTTTTCAAGGGCATCTTTCGTTAGTATCCATCTTCGCACATTTTTTTCGTCAACGTCGAATTTTCTCCCTGCTGCTCGATTTCCGTGTTCTTGTGCGTAACGCACCACTTGAAGTTTAAATTTAGACGTATAACCTGCTCTTACTCGACCCATGTTTCACTCAGAACTAACCAGGCAAGTCAAGTAAAGGCGAAAAGGTTATAACTCTCCCCCGCAATGCCTTTGTTCCGAGCGGTACAGTTATTTTCGCTAGTTGCGAACTTAGGAATGTTAAACGTTGCCAAATTTCGGAATAATTTCTACTCCTGAAATAATATTCCAAGAAAATTAATTTTTCTATAATTTCTGTCTGAAAATTGTGCTGCGGCCTATACATGCGTAAATACGGTACATTTTTACTGTCGGATAAATTACCCCAGAAAATTATTCCATACTTCTTTAAAGAGTGAAAGTAAGCTAAATAGGTTGATTTGAGGGTGTCAGTGTTACTAATATGTGACACGAATCTAACTGAATAACATGCTCTACTTAGCTTTGGAATCGACATAACCTTAACCTTCGAGCTTTTCGTCGACGGTGAACTGATGCTTCCATTGCATTAAAGCATGGTTTGATTTGGGTTGGTAGTGATGCACCCATGATTCGTCCCTAATAACAATCCCATTAAGCATATCTCATGCACCATGAACTGATATGAAACTTGGAAATAAGTCCTGTACTCCTAATTTGTTGTGTACTGGTATATTCTCATGATAAGGAATTCAGTGATTGTGCCAACTGTTTGGTCTTTTTCTTCACAATGCATCTCCCAGACGTCAAAGAACTTGCAGGCAGAAGGTATGCTTCCTGGTCTTTTCTTCAAACTCAATTCTGAACGAACTGGAAGTTAAGAGAGGACAAGTCAGCACTACTTTACTGGCCTTGGTAAGCCTGGGCCACACCATAAAATCTTCGCCAGTGATGACATTTCATGAGATCTGCATCATTGTAAAGATATAACAGTTTCCTTCCATATTACATTTTGATTACCAGTTAAAATTTTCAGATTCATTCTTGCACAGACTTTCATGTTTTAAGATGTGTTCAGTTTGTGTAAAAGGTATAAATGGTCATCATATACTGTCACACAAATTTTATTTCTACAGATGTAGTCAGTTTGCGTTACAGCCAGGATGTTTGTAATGGTACACAGTGCTCGTTTCTTGCTCTCTAGAATCCATCATATCATTTATTTATTTATTTATTTAGTCTCTATAGATCATTGTTACATGACATAGGACAAGTCAGTTACTGTACATTGGCTGATTACGATAAGAGTATAAAGTTACAATACTTAAAATTACAGTAGAATACAATAGTTAAGATTTCACATAGTGTGAGGTGGAGTCCATATTAGGTCCCCTCGGCACGTCGGTTTCCATATGTCATATTGTACCTGTACTGGTGATAATGCTTATGGAGAATTTGGTGGAATGAGGATTGGCAGGGGAAACCGAAGTACTCGGGGAAAACCTGCCCCAGCGCCATTTTGTCCGTCACAAATCCCACTTGACTAGACCGCAGCAGTGGGAAGTCAGCGACTAACCTCTTAAGCTATGGCGTGGCCTTTGAGATAATATTTCTTTGCTGTGTTCAGACATACTGCCAGGAACATGAAACTCATTCTTATGTCACTCTAAACTAGTTCTTTCACTTTCTCAATGACATTTCCATTGATTGTGCAACATTTTTTCACCCAAGTCATTCATAATTTACTGCTGTCCCTGGCTTCTTTGAACTTACTAAGTTAGTCAAGACCTGTAGTTTTAATATAACCTCTGCACCACAGCCCACTTTCAATATCTTACTCAATTCTGCACAAGTTTTCCAGGTTCCTGAAAACTATAGGATTAAATATATGCTTTAAATTTTGCCAACAGTTTTTGTAACAAACTTATCAGAACTGGTCACTGAACAAAATTAACAGCAAATGTGATTAATTAATCAAGCATAATTATCTGAGTCTACAGAATAAAGTTTTTCTCTGTATGTATTTTGCTAACTCTTGTTAAAATGAAGCTACTACTGTATTAGACATGTTCTTCAGAGCTGCCAAATCTTCCGCAGTGAGAGTTCTACTTGCAAAGCTTTGTTGTTCCTAGAGATACAGTCAGCTGTCTGCCAGAAACAATCTTCTACCTCCTAGGTATGAAAAATTTCCTTGTACTTAACTAAGAAGCATGCCTTAATGATGTATGGGGGAGAAGTCTAACTCCATGCATTCTTAAGCTTGACACAAGATGGACATGAGCTGTTCAGATGAGCTTTTCTCTGTTTTCCTCATTATCTTCAGGCAAGTGTCAGGATTGGCCCTGGCCGTTCAGTATTATGTAGTCTAATACAGTGTTTCTCAATTATACTGAGCCCTTGTCTTATAAGACGAGGATTTTCCGGGCTGCAGTTCAGAACCACTGGTCTAAGATACTCACACAAACGTAGACCATAAACCCACCTTTGTTACACCTGACAACCTATACCCCTATTTCATCTAACTTCAACACAGCAATGAAAACTGTACTCTTCCAGCATTGTTATGTCATACAAGAGCAGCAGGTTACCAGAAAAGTTTAATATAGACAGTTCACATCACTGCTAAAAAGAGTTCTCAATGCTAAGACCAGTAAAAGATGATTTAAGAGGCTTACAGCATTTCATGTGAATATGGAAAAATGTATACAGACAGGCAGATTGATCCACTGAAACGGGGTGTAATGTACAAGTCTGGCACATGCGTTTTTATTGGCCAGACAAGTCTGCAGTGGCAGAACACAGCATTGTATCAGGTTCCAGGAGACCAAGGCACTAGCCAAGATCTCACGCTACATGGACCAACTCATCCAAGAGGCAACAGAAATAGGATCACACTCTTATAATATTAATATAGAAAACTTAGCAGAGGATGGAACCTCACCACCAGATTATTAAGGTTCTCTGTGTCCTTCACTGTCTCACATGCATTCATTCATTCATCTGTAATCTGTCAAGATGACAGGTCCACAGTCTCTTCCAAAATAGTTCCTCCACTTGATGCGATCTAGAGCTCTCTCCTTCAAACGAAAATATCCTCTTCTCTCTCCAAGGTCATCCAGCATCTTCTTACGTCTTCTTCCTCGTCTTCTGGTCACTTCTATCTGCCCCTCTATCTTTCCTTCAATAACTTCTTTTAGAGGGCAGTTACCGCGGAAGATATGACCAATCCAATTAGCCTTCCATTTTCTTATTTCATGTAGGATATTCCTCTGCTCACTGACTCTTAATTAACACTTCTTCATTTCTCACATAATCGGTCCAACTGATCTTCTCCATCCTTCTCCAACACCACATCTCGAAGCTTTCCAGGTGTTTCTGATCTACTGCCCTAAGTGTTCAAGTTTCAGCCCCATACAAAGCAATGCTCCAAATGTAGCATTTCACTAGTTTCTTTCTCAAATTTAAGTCCAATTTGCTGGTAAAGAGATTCTTCTTCTTGCTAAATGCAGGTTTTGCCACGGCAATCCTAGATTTAATTTCACACATACACCTTCCATCATCTGTTAACAAGTTACCCAAATATTTAAAACATTTCACATTCTCCAGTTGTTTTTGGTCTATCTTTATTGTGACTGGGGTTGGTTGTCTCGAAATTTTCATTACTTTTGTTTTTTGAACACAAAAGAACTAGGATGGAAAGAGAATCATGGGCTTCAAAATATTGACATCGAAGACTCCATGGGGAATAAAATAGTAGATCAGAGGCAAGCGCTGAAAATGTGGGAAAATTATATTACAGAACTATATGATCGACCTAATTGGCCAGAAACCTTGGAAGTGGAGCCGGAAGAAGTAGATACAGACGAGAAAGGACCATATATTTTACAAAGTGAGGTGGATAAGCTATCAAGGACATGAGGGATGGAAAGGCTACAGGAGATGATGATGTACCTGGAGATGTGCTTAAGTTACTGGGAGACGGTGGTTTGAAAACACTGACAAAACTAATAAACACCATATATGAAACTGGGGAGGGGCCCAAGGACTTTACAGAAGTGACAATGATTGCCTTAGAGGAAAAGACAAAAGCTACAAAATGCAGCGACCATTGCACAATACGTCTTATTGCACATACAGCAAAGATAATAGCAAATACTTAAAAGAAGGATTGAAAGGAAAATAGAGGATATACTTGGAGAGGATCAGTTTGTATTTAGAAGAGGAAAAGGAACCATGGATGCAATTAGGATGATGAGAATTGTAGCAGAACGAACTTTGGAGATAGATGAAGAACTGTGTGCTTGCTTTATATACTGGCAGAAGGCATTTGACTGTGTAAATTGGACCAAATTAATGCAGATCCTAAAGGAAACAGGTATCGATTGGCGTGAAAGAAGATTGATTAGTAAATTGTACATGGATCAGAAAGTTAGAGTTCGATTGGACAGAGGGGAGACAAGAAATGTGAAGATTGGAAGAGGAGTTCGGCAAAGATGCTGTTTATCACCAATTTTGTTCAACTTGTACAGTGAATGCCTTACCAAAGAAGCTCTGGACGGGCTTGGAGACTTCAAATTAGGAGGGCAAATTATTCAAACTGTGAAATATGCAGATGAGCTTGTGTTAATGGCTAAGGAAGAAACTGTGCTACAGGGTATGATTGATAGACTAATCGAAATTGGAAGGTGCTATGGCATGGAAATGAATGTCAGTAGCTACACTACCACTGGCATAGCTCTCAGGGTCCTTGGCATACTCAAACCCCCTCACCATGATAAGGTGTAGCCACCAACGAAGGGTTTTACATTTTTTAAGTTTAAAATTATTTTCCACATTACTGGTGCACTACATTTTAACTGATATTGTCATCATCAGGTGCTTCAGAAATAGCTCTTGAAAACTGCTGTACTTCTGTCAGTGTATACATTTCCAAAGTATACCCTCGTTCATGCTCCAATGTGTTATTCTACGTTTGTTGTGATGGGTGGTTCCTCCTATGTGTCATGTGCATCTGTTATGTTTCATGGTATTTGTTATACTCCTGTATGCATGTCCCATGTTGAGTACGTAGTTCAAATTTCTGATATTACTGCTTTTATTCCTAATCACCTACATATGCCCTTTATACCTCATGGAAAAGTTTGTCCTGTTTGCCCTATGTATTTTAGTTGGCAGTCCATGCATTTCATTTGGTAAACACTGATTTTTCATATTTGTCTACTTATGAGTAAGGTTTTATTATATTTTGTATTGTTTCATATTCAAAAAATATTTATATCTCTGGTACATAGATTAGACAGTATCCAGGAAGTCAAATGCTGGGAATGGCACATTAAGCAGAAGACAGAGAGTAATCAACAAACAGGGACTCTAGGTTAAGTGGAATTGTAATAGGTCTTAGGCTGTATGGGTGACTGCACAATTTGATTCTGCCTTCCTGTCACCTTTTGCACCCTTAGAGTGAGACATTGCTCTGACAGACTGATTTGTATTGGTGTTGTATAGTCACTCACCACATTGCTTCTGACAATGGAGGATCTCTGAAACCTTTGTTTCGAACTCAACGTTGACATGATTGATTGTCCAGGAAGATTTTTTCGTTGCTGTCAAAGCTACAGATCTTACAGAATTTATACTTCACTAATTCTCTTGCTACCATACATAGCACAGAGACAAGTTCAAATAATATGCTCATTTTCTGTTTCTTGGTCCTACTAAAGAATCAGCCTAAGTCTGAGGCCCTGTGTATTGCTGTGTAATATGCTAGTTCAGATTGTCAGCCTCCCTCAAGCTGGAAAACCACCCTTAGTCAGCTGTCTGGAACTGTTCACTTAACATATAAAAATGCTGTAATGAAATATTTTCAAATGTTATAAGTTTAACAAACACATGTAAGATCTGAGGTTTTCACAGTGGTGACTATGAAGAAAGCAGTCTTCTGGGATGTGGCACCGTTTAGATGTGGTGTCAACCGACGTTTCGGAGGAACGTATCGCCTCCATCTTCAGGGTAGAAAGAAAAATAGGAAATCCACAAGCGAAGAGACTGTGAGAACCGGTACAAGCAGACTGGTGTTCCTTCTAACCTGAAGATGGAGGCGATACGTTCCTCCGAAACGTTGGTTAACACCACATCTACACAGTGCCATATCCCAGAAGACTGCTTTCTTTAACAAACACAATTTGTCTCGTTTAGTGTCTGCCAGAAATGTAACTGTTATTTTGAAACAAATTACCATATCAGTGTAATCTTCTTTGAGTTTTGATTACCGTATTTACGCATGTATAGGCCGCACATTTTTTGCCAAAAATTCAAGAGGAAAACTTAGGTGCGGCTTATATTCGAAATATTCGAAATCACACTTCATTTAATCATATTCATTTCGGAATAATTTCTACTCCTGAAATAATATTCCAAGAAAATTATTTTTTCTATAATTTCTGTCTGAAAATTATGCTGCGGCCTATACACGCACGCGGCCTATACATGCGTAAATACGGTACTTTGTTTTATTTGCTTGTAAGTTATTTAAGGATGTCTGTTAGTAACTCAGGTTATATAGCATCAGTACAATGTGGATGCAAAATTAAAGTTATCTTTTAAATTAAGATGAATCCTCCTTATTTAAAGGCAGTTAATAAGATTACATGGTGACCTGAATAATATACTGTCACATTCTGCTGAATAGACACAGGGTTTTGACTGACTACTGGATTTATTAAACGCTTGTAATCCATAAATATAGATACTATAACTCTCTCACTAACCTACGCATTCTGGCCGTGCCATAGCCCAAGTGGTTAGCCGCTGGCTTCCCACTGTGGCGGCCCGGGTTCGATCCCGGGTCTGGTCAAGTGGGATTTGTGGTGGACAAAGTGGTGCTGTGGCAGGTTTTCTCCGAGTACTTCGGTTTCCACTGCCAATCTTCATTCCACCAATTGCTCCACAATCGCCCTCACCCATCATCTGGGGCTGGTGCAATAGGCCAGAAGTGGCCTCAGTACAAGGGACTTAGTCCCACCCCACTAGCAATAAGGATACCTGCACATTCTACAAATCACTAAATCACGCTCTAAGTCTTCTCAGTATATTATGTCTTCGGGTGTTGCTAGGTAGCAGATTCTGACAATGGAGATTCCTCTGCTTCCATGCTCATGCCTAACCACCAACTACAAATGCTGACTCTCGACTCACCACCGACTTGCCCCACTGGTCAGCATTATATAGCCCCAACTCAAACCATGTAGGAAACACTACTTCCAGCAGTTTCTCTTTTGAAGAAAGCAGTCTTCTGGGATTTGGCACCGTGTATATGTGGTGTTAACCGACGTTTCGGAGGAACGTATCGCCCCCATCTTCAGGGTTGAAGAAAAAGTATAAGTAAATCTGCAAGCGACAACACCGTGAGACACGGTAAAGCAGACTAAAGAAGATACCGTTAGAGCAGAGAGGGAAGGGGATGAACTGCGAGTAAACAAGTGAAAGCAGTGGTGTGGGAGGGGTGGGGGAAGGGAGCCGGGACCAGCGAGATTTTGTGTAGGGGAGAGTTTAGCAAGGTTAACTGGCTGGGCTTTAACTGTGAGCTGAGGGGGGGGGTTTTTATCTATCTCTCCCCTACACAAAATCGCTTGTCCCGGCTCCCTTCCCCCACCCCTCCCACACCACTGCTTTCACTTGTTTACTTGCAGTTCATCCCCTTCCCTCTCTGCTCTAACGGTATCCTCTTCAGTCTGCGTTACCGTGTCTCACGGTGTTGTCGCTTGCAGATTTACCTATACTTTTTCTTCAACCCTGAAGATGGGGGCGATACGTTCCTCCGAAACGTCGGTTAACACCACATATACACGGTGCCAAATCCCAGAAGACTGCTTTCTTCATAGTCACCGCCGTGAAAGCCTCAAATCTTACATAGTTTCTCTTTTATTGCATACATATCCATTGTTGTGGGAATGTGTTTACTGAGTTGTTACCTAGCAGTGGTGGTCTCTTCTGGTTCCCCTATTTTGACTGTCAAAAGGAAGAAAATATAGTAGGACATGCATATTGATGACTTAAAGCACAAATACTTCTTCATACACACATTTGACATAACTCTGTCATTGTGTGACCTTGATTGTGCTGCTTTGTTTGGCACAAGCCTACAAAGAACCTTAGTGATGGGAGACAGCTTTATGTGTCCTTCAGCAACATTATGGCGGTAGTCCTTTAAGCTGAGTTTACCAAAAATTATGTATATTGTATATAGAATATTTGTTTTAAACCACTGATATGTACTCATATATTCATTCATTATAATGAACTCTAATTTAAAAGTAACATTATTAATTTAAAGAAACACACAATGTAGACTAAAAGAGAAAGGAGCAATCCATATAAAAGGAAACACAGCTGAGAATGTCTTACTCTAGGCTTTGAGGAAGAACTTGGACAAGATATTCCTTAGTGCTTCCACATTAACATTAACTAGGCTCAGGGAAGTGGTTCTGTCTACTGCAAAGATGCTGGCTGCTGTTGGTGGTAGCTGGCATAGACATTTGAAAGGAAATTCAAGATTTGTTTGCATGGGTAGTAATGGGTGTCAGAGTGGAGGAGGCCACCGATGTCCTGCTCTAGGTCATCTTCAGAATTCAGAGTTGATAGCGAGGAATCCACGGAAGGAACAGAATGCTGTGGGAGTAACTGCAAAGCTAAATATGAGCCACACAAAACTGCCTGTTGGTTCCGGCCCATTCTTTCAGCTTTTCTTAAATCAGCATGAAATGTTTGCTGCACAAATACTTACAACACAGTAAATTTTCAGAATGAATGTTGCAGGTTCTTCCTAATTTTCTGTCCTATACCATAGTGCTATAAGATTACACACATTGCATTACAACCTAAAAATTATTCGTCAATCAAGATACAAGTGTAGTAGTGGTGTGAAATTTTGAGGTTATGTCCAAAAATCTTAACACAGCTAAAGCTTAAAGTATGCCGATATAACCCAAAACACCTATGTCCAAAGTTGAACGGTTACAGAGATAATGGCCAGAGAAGTGTCAAACTTTGACCGGTGTTACACACTTGTTGATTACAAAATACATATTAAAACTGGCAGGAATATGTGGATTCTGTAATGTTAATAATGTACTAATAAT
>NW_019718312.1:0-6370 GCF_002891405.2 Cryptotermes secundus | reverse complement strand
TTAAAAAAATTCAATTGTTTTCCATAAATTAAAGTGGAATCTTTGACAAGTTTTTGAAATTCTTTATAAAATTTTGAAATCTGGATTAATTATTTTTCAAAAATTCCATATATTACAATGAAATCTTTCAAAACCTGGTTTATATTCGTTAAAATTAACGTAATATCAATCAGAATTGACTTAAATTTCCCTAATATAAAGTATAAATCGTAATATTTTGGCCGGAATTTCATTTAATAATAAGAAATCTTTCACATATTGTCTGTAATTTGTTATATTAACATGAAATTGTCAAAGAATATTAGAAAAAATTGTCATGAAATAGGTTGATTTCGTTCATATTTTTGTTTATATTCTTAAAATTAACTTAGATTGTCAGAACATTTTTTAAATTCGTTACGTAATACAGTAATAATCAGAAATTTGAAGGACTTCCTTAAATTAGAGTGAAATCTTTTTCAAATTCTTTGAAAATTTTATTTTAACGTGAAAATATTGTGACGTGTTGAGCCATGGATCACCCCTACCTCCCCAGCGGTACGTGGCGGTGAGGTAACGTTCGCGTTACAACGGTAATAGGCGAGTTCCCGCCCCGCCACTCCCCTCCGCGGTGACGTCACGCGGTGACGTAACGCGCAACGCTAACGTACCCGTAATCAATTTCCTAGTGTGACGTGGCACTCATTACGCCACAGGCAAGCACTGCAGCTATATAAGTGAGCTGCACAGTGCGTACAGATCAGAGTTCGAGTTCTAGTGTGACCGCCGCCGAGCTATAATGTGGACATCGCTGAGTTAAGTAGTCGACGAGCGAGTGTGTTATCAACAGTTCTCCAGTCAGCCGACTATAGTTGGAGTATAGCAGCCGTCGCGGAAAGAAGATCCGGACGTGAGTGTGAGTGTGAAATTGGGAGCGTGTGATACAGTGATACCTAGCTCCCATACTGTCAACGTGTAGACTACTGAAGACGGAGTGAACTGATTTGCGCATAGGGTTATAAACCGTGAAACCCCGCAACAGTGTTAACAGATTAATGCGATTAGGGTTATAAAGTGTGAAACCGCGCAACTGTGAGATAAGTAATTGTAGCCGTTATCTGTAGATTGTTAAATAAACCAATTAACCATCTCTACGGCGTCTTCGGTAACGCAAACACGTTACAATATAAAGAAGTTTATGTTACAAATACATATATATCATTGAATTCGTTCAAAATTCAATTAAAATTCTTTAAACTAACTGCGGATAGTTCTAATTTTTTTAGTGTCCATTAAATATAATGTAAATCGTCAACAAGTCTGCTAGAGTTCCCAAAATTATGTGAAATCTTGCACAACATAAATAATATAATTTATATTAAGTTGAAATCGAGAAGGAATTGATGGTTAAAATTATATGAATTTGGTTTAAGAAGATCAAAATTAGTTTAGCATTCCTTAACGAATCATAAAATCCTTCAAAATTTGATTAAAATAGTATAATAAATAAATATCGGTAAAAAATTCAATAGTTTTTCATAAATAAATGTGGAAACTTTGACAATTTGTTGAATTTCTTTATAATTACTTGAAATCTGGAATAATAATTTTTCAAAAATTCCATAAATTACATTGAAATCTTTCAAAACCTGGTTTATATTCCTCAAAATTAACATAATATCAATCAGAATTAACTAAAAATTTCCCTAATATAATGTAGAAAACGTCAATTATTTGGACAAAATTCCATTTAATAATAAGAAATCTTTCACATATTGTCTGAAATTTTTTATATTAATACACAGCCACACATGATTCTAAGGTAAAGGTAAAGTTGTCCCTGTGCTCAACGAATTAAGCATTGCGCCATGAAGGCATATGGGAGAGTGGATGTATAGATCAACATTTTCTTGACCTAAGCAGTAGTTGGAGGTGAACGGTCAGCTTCACGGCCCGGCCGCTTTACACCCAGGGAAAGAGCCTGGTACCCATTTGATAGGAGGTTGGGTGGACCCCAAAACCAGTCTACGATTTGGAGAAGAGAAAATTCTTGACCCTACTGGGACTCAAACTCTGACCCTTCAGTCATCCAGCCTGTAGCCTGTCACAATACTGACTACGCTACCCCAGCTCCACACATGATTCTAAATTCTCTAAAATTGAACAAATAGTCTGAAACTACAAAACAAACAATTTCCATCTCTAGCTGAAGTTTTAATAGATAACCTCTCCATTGATCCACTCATATATTAAATTATGATTTTCCTGAATATGCATGCTATCAACAATCGAAATACTTCTGCTTGGCACATGGCCGTCCTTTCCGTAACCATTAAACGCAATGATTTCTACCTAAGGACAGAATAAAGAGAGGATGGTAACCCTTAGCTTTTTTATGTAAATGGATGTAAAATGACATGAAGTATTGTGCACCAGTATGTGGTAAGCATTACATTATTAGAAAAGCCAAGTACTATAATTCTCCCATTTCTTGAATCAAATTTCAGATTTCACTAAGAGGATAATAGTGTTTCAAGTTTCATGTTAATATTTAATTCAAAAGTGTTATATTGTTAGAACCTTTATTGTGAAAAGTAATTCTGCAGAAAAATTCTGATGTCACTCGTGACTGCAGAAGGAGAAAATTTCAGAGTGAGGATGCTTTACTAAGAACTGGAATGTTCTTGAAAACTCACCTTACATTCAGAGTAAGTCTCTGATGATACCATGAATTCACAAATTTATACTTTCTGAAGTGACACAATTATGTCACCTACTTTTGCCACTGAGATGAGTGTGAAATGTCTTCCAAAATATACAAAGTATAGCAAAAACTAAGTCAGTACAGTTTTATTGCCAGTGTAAAATACATGTGTACAATTGTGTCCATTCAGAAAAATGATACTGGATTTTGAGAAACAGTTTTTGTTGTTTGTGGTAATTACTTACATTTAACATCTCAAGGTTCTTGGACACACTATTGCAGGCATGTCCAACGAATCAACCGCGGGACGATATTTGGTCAATCTCATAGGCCTATAAGGAAATTATACGTGAAAAACATATAAATTCACTTGTAATATAAAATAAGAAAGAGATCATAGCTACTATTCAAGATCTTTAAATTCTTCTCGATTTCAACTTAATATAAATTATATTATTTATGTTGTGCAAGAATTTGACATAATTTTGGGAACTCTAGCAGTCTTGTTGGAGATTTACATAATATTTACTGGACACTAGAAAAAATTACAACCATCCGCAGTAAGTTTAATGAATTTTAATTGAATTTTGAACGAATTCAATGAAATAATTATAATTGTAACATAATATTCTCTAAATGTTCACGTTAAAAGAAAAAATTTCAACGATTTTGTAAAAGATTTCACTCTAATTTAAGGAAGTCCTTCAAATTTCTGATTATTACTGTATTAAGTAACGAATTTAAAAAAATGTCCTGACAATATAAGTTAATTTAAAGAATTTAAAAAAATTATGAACGAAATCAACCTATTTCTTGACAATTTTATCTAATATTCTATTACAATTTCATGTTAATATAACAAATTACAGACAATATGTGAAAGATTTCTTATTATTAAATGGAATTCCGGCCAAAATATTACGATATCTACTTTATATTAGGGATATTTAAGTCAATACTGATTGATATTACGTTAATTTTAACGAATATAAACCAGGTTTTGAAAGATTTCAAAGTAATGTATGGAATTTCTGAAAAATAATTATTTAAGATTTCAAGTAATTATAAAGAATTTCAACAACTTGTCAAAGATTCCACTTTAATTTATTGAAAACTATTGTATTTTTTTACCGATATTATTAAACAATTTTAATCAAATTTCGAAGTATTTTATGATAATTTTAAGGAATACTAAACTAATTTTGACCTTCTGAAACTAAATTCATATAATTTTAACCAATAAATACTTCTCGATTTCAACTTAATATAAATTATATTATTTATGTTGTGCAAGATTTCACATAATTTTTGGAACTCTAGCAGACTTGTTGACGATTTACATTATATTTAATGGTCACTAAAAAAATTAGAACTATCCGCAGTTAGTTTAAAGAATTTTAATTGAATTTTGAACGAATTCAATGATATATATGTATTTGTAACCTAAACTTCTTTATATTTTCACGATAAAATAAAAAATTTCAAAGAATTTGAAAAAGATTTCACTCTAATTTAAGGAAGTCCTTCAAATTTCTGATTATTACTGTATTATGTAACGAATTTAAAAAATGTTCTGACAATCTAAGTTAATTTTAAGAATATAAACAAAAATATGTACGAAATCAACCTATTTCATGACAATTTTTTCTAATATTCTTTGACAAATTCATGTTAATATAACAAATTACAGACAATATGTGAAAGATTTCTTATTATAAAATGGAACTCTGGCCAAAATATTAAGATTTCTACATTATATTAGGGAAATTTAAGTGAAATCTGTTTGATATTATGTTAGTTTTAACGAATATAAAACAGGTTTTGAAAGATTTCAAAGTAATATATGGAATTTTTTAAAAATAATTAATCCAGATTTCAAGTAATTATACAGAATTTCAACAAATTGTCAAAGATTCCACTTTAATTTATGGAAAACTATTGATTTTTTAAAGATATTTAGTTATTAAATTATTTTCATCAAATTTTGAAGGATTTTTATGATTCTTTAAAGATTACTGAACTAATTTTTACCTTCTTAAACCAAATTCATATAATTTTAACCAATAAATCCTTCTCGATTTCAACTTAATATAAATTATATTAATTATGTTGTGCAAGATTTGACATAATTTTGGGAATTTTAGCAGACTTGTTGACGATTTACATTATATTTCCCTAATTCTAAAGAAAATTTGAACCATCCGCAGTTAGTTTAAATAATTTTAATTGAATTTTGGACGAATTCGATGAAATATATATAATAGTAATCTAAAATTCTTTGAAATGTTCGCATTAAAATAAAGAATTTCAACGAATTTATAAAAGATTTCACTCTAATTTAAGGAATTCCTTAAAATTTCTGATTATTACTGTATTATGTAATGAATTTAGGAAAATGTTCTGAAAACCTAAGTTAATTTAAAGAATTAAAACAAATTATGAACGAAATCAACCTATTTCTTGAAATTTTTTCCGAATATTCTTTGACAATTTCATGTTAATATAACAAATTACAGACAATATGTGAAAGATATCTTAGTATTAAATGCAATTCTGTCCAAATTACTGACGATTTCTACATTATATTAGGAAAATTTAAGTCAATTCTGATTGATATTATGTTAATTTTAACGAATATAAACCAGGTTTTGAAAGATTTCAAATTAATGTATGGAATTTTTGAAAAATAATTAATCCAGATTTCAAAATTTTATAAAGAATTTCAAAAACTTTTCAAAGATTCCACTTTAATTTATGGAAACTATTGAAATTTTTTAAAGATATTTAGTTATTATCCCATTTTAATCAAATTTTGAATAATTTTTATGATTCTTTAAAGAATACTAAACTAATTTTGACCTTCTTAAACCAAATTCATATAATTTTAACCAATATATCCTTCTCGATTTTAAATTAATATAAATTATATTAATTATGTTGTGCAAGATTTCACATAATTTTGGGAACTCTAGCAGACTTGTTGACGATTTACATTATATTTAATGGACACTAATAAAATTAGAACTATCCGCAGTTAGTTTAAAGAATTTTAATTGATTTTTGAACGAATTCAATGATATATATGTATTTGTAACAAAACTTCTTTATATTTACACGTTAAAATAAAATTTTCAAAGAATTTGAAAAAGATTTCACTCTAATTTAAGGAAGTCCTTCAAATTTCTGATTATTACTGTATTACGTAACGAATTTAAAAAATGTTCTGACATTCTAAGTTAATTTTAAGAATATAAACAAAAATATGAACGAAATCAACCTATTTCATGACAATTTTTTCTAATATTCTTTGACAATTTCATGTTAATATAACAAATTACAGACAATATGTGAAAGATTTCTTATTATTAAATGAAATTCCGGCCAAAATATTACGATTTATACTTTATATTAGGGAAATTTAAGTCAATTCTGATTGATATTACGTTAATTTTAACGAATATAAACCAGGTTTTGAAAGATTTCATTGTAATATATGGAATTTTTGAAAAATAATTAATCCAGATTTCAAAATTTTATAAAGAATTTCAAAAACTTGTCAAAGATTCCACTTTAATTTATGGAAAACAATTGAATTTTTTTAAAGATATTTAGTTATTATCCTATTTTAATCAAATTTTGAATAATTTTTATGATTCTTTAAGGAATACTAAACTAATTTTGACCTTC
>NW_019718311.1:0-30771 GCF_002891405.2 Cryptotermes secundus | reverse complement strand
AAAAAAACTGTTCCTTGATTAGCCTTTCAAACTTACATGGGGGTTTAATTAATCTCGGTAGGGGTAAGGTCATAATGGGTTCTGCTGTTAAGTTTACTATTAAACAGGAAACAAATTCACCATTGCATTCGCCTAAGGAAGTACCACAATAAACTCCAGGTAACAATTCTTGTTTCTCTATTAATCGGACACCTTTTTCTCTNCTCTGCTCTCCATCCTCCACATTTTTAATGGCAGTCTCGCAAAAGGCATATATAAATAAATGAATACAAAACTTATAGACTATTGAATTGTAATGCTAATATGTATTTAATAAAATAATGTAAATCTCTGCATGAAACGATACAATTTTTTCTATAATTTATTTTTTAAATCATTTTATAATATAAACGCATTTTGTAATATGGATCCATAATATCTTCAAGTCAGTATTTTGTGGTTTTATGTATTGTGTTTCCTGACGATAGCTCCATGAGTCGAAATATTTTGCGTATATTTACGGTGTGTTAAGTAATCTCAGTTCACACAAACGTAGAACGGAGTTCTTATATATGCTTAAGGATATGAAAAAGAAAAGCATATTGATGAACAAAATCGGGATGCGGTCGCTAATGATTTTTAATGCTAGTCATGCAGAGAGCATACATGTATAGATGACTACAAGGCGTAGGCTATTGAATTGTAACGTAAATATACGTTTTAATATAAGTTGAAGGAAAAATAGTACCTCAGAATTTTTACACACAAAATTAAGTGTAATTATATCTGTGCATAAAAAAGTTCATTTTTTTCTGTAAATCATTCGTTACTCATTGTACAATAGCACCAAAATTTGTATGATGCCAATAACGTAAGAGATACAGATCAGCAATGTATCGATTAACTGTGGCTCCGTTAGAGTCGACACGTTAGATTTACAGATCAGTATCGTATCGTCTGAATATGCCTCCGTTAAAGTCGACACTTAATGGGTACCGTACGTTAAATAATCTCAGTTGATACGAATGTGGAGGTGAGTTGTTTATTTGGTTGTTGTGTTGACGGGTATAAAAAATGAAAATATTGACGGGCTAAACAGAATGCATGTCCTGAATATTATTAATGTTTGTTGAGCCCATTTCATTAGTTATTAAGTATAATTTTTGTAAGATTGAATGTTTATGTTAAAACGCCAGACGGCTGGCCGGAAGGCAAGGAGACAGCCGCGGCTGACTCTTCGCATTCCTTGGCAGTCGATCGAATTGTCTTTAGAAAAGACTGTTTAAGCATCAGTGGAGAGACCCGGTCAGGTTTCGCTTAGCGCGACAAGGCATGTCCGGCAAGATGCCGAACTCAGGGATTTCGCACGCGCAGCTTTCGCAACTTGGGAAAGAGTTGAATCTTGGAATTGGGAAAACAGGCCGTTTCAGGCACTCTGTTTCTAGCAGTTGCCAGAAACGAACGAGTAAAGCAAAGTGTGCCTGTGGAAAACCTTGGGAAGGCGCCAGTGTTTTTCATGTGCATCATGTTTAGCGCGAGTGAGTACTTGCCCGTGGTCGGGTCACTGATGGCTTATTAGAACTTCTGGTTTAAATTATTTTGGTGGGTTAATGTGTTTTTAGAATTTAGAGGTGTATAAGTGTTTTAATTTGATTATATATTCCATTTTTGTTGTTGTTGTTGTTGGGAGTACTTGAGTTTTTGTGACCCTCCTAGTGAAGCATGTTTTCCACAGCATAGGTTAAGTGATATCCACGGATGTCCGATAGGGGGTGAGCACAGTCACTGCCCCCAATCCGGGCACAACAATGTTACTCATGCTAAAAGCATGCACGAGTACATTAATACAATGTTTAAATTATCGAATTGTAACGTTAATACATATTGTAATAAAATATATTTAGAAAAAATCATACCCCAAAATAATCAGACAAATAAAAAGGATAATTTTTTTTGCGAAAAAAGTGCAAATTATTCTAGAAATCATTTTATAATTCATTATAAATTACACTCGATATATTTTACGAACACCGGTAGTAATGTTAAATTAACGGATTAGAAACATTATTGTGGCGCAAAACGCCATTCACTGTCGTGAACCGTGCAACGGTTCTCCTCTAGTAAGATCTTTGGAGGGGCTCACTCTTTCCTCTTCTCCAAACACCACTATGCAAGGCCGATCCTTTCTTTCTGACTGATGTCTTTGGGTGACGTCACCTCGCGTGTTCCTATCCCCCTTCCTTACGTCCATCTGGGAGCTCTTGGTAAGCCCAGAATTAGGAAGTGTTCTCTTCTCCCTCTGAACTTCGAGCCAGCAACATCGCGAGTTAAAAAATTATCTTTTTGGAACAGTTAATTTGAGTTTGACAAATTATGTTTCGGGATGCAGCAAAAGAAGACGGGGGAGAAGCAGCCCTCACGAGCTAGTCGGTTATGACTACTCTGTGGAGGTAAAAATATATTTGAGTTTCCTTAAGAAAACGAGTAAGTGACTTATTTGAGATGTCTGGTTTGCAATGAGACGTGGTATAGTTTAATACGCCATAAGGTGTCGCACTAGTTTGATTTGTACGCCGTTAGTCGTGTTGCAGTATTTGTTTAACCATTAATTGTAATAACTGTAATAGCCTTTCAGGCCTGTTTTTGATAATCTATACCCAAGTTACCAATATAGTTCTATGATTTTAGAAAAGTTGATTGGGTATGTGTATTGTGTCACCATAGCTCCTGCCCAGTAAATCCGCCAAGCCCGACTTGTCGTCCGTTTTGGTTTTTCTCCTTCGAGATCCCTTACTCGACTCTAGGGAGTCATATTGCACAATTTTCTTATTGTATCCCATGCGGCCAGCATTATCATTTAAAGTATCCCACTTGAATGCCAACAATTAAACATCTGTGGGTAGTCTCTTCTCCTCCAAATGACGTAAATAATACGAATACCCCAACAAACTCACAATTTGTTAAAAAAAGAACAAATATTATAAAATCAATAAGTTCATATGTACAACCATAAAATGTACACAGCATTCTAATTCACTCATTAAAAGTACCTCCTAAAATTTGTTAAACAAACTCCTTTAAACCTACATGGTACAAACCAAATTTCCTGTTCCAGCACTCAAACTCAAACTAACTTATATCTCCTAACAATGAAGTGTCAAAAAATTCTGTATCCTAACGATCGGTTTATAAGTCAAGCCTTATATCTTCTAACAAACATTTAGTAAATCAAGTGTTACATCCTAACCGTTGTAACCGTACAATGCAAAGGACCGCACTGTTTTTGTTTACTGATGTCGGTACTTGTCACTACATAGAAGCAGATGTAATGCCCCACACCCAACTGAAACCAGAGGGACCTGAACCCAAATGGCAAGAAGGGAAGTCAGGCCTCCCTCCTACTCCAGGGTGCTATGTAATTTGGAAACAGAAAGAGAGAAGCTCAGTTGACATAAAAAGAGGAAGGTTTTTGGGACGAGCTAGAAATTTCTAAAGAACCAACAGCTTGAAAGTTTGCTTACGCAATTCCGAGAAGAAAAAGGTCATGACAGGTCACAGTACCCGGACTTAAACAAAACCAGCCTGGCGCTCTTCTTACTTTTACAAAGTGTCCTCAGCTCTAATAAAGAGAAATATTTCCAAAAAGACCCTGGAGAGAACCTTCTGACCGGTCATAACTCTCCAAGTGTTAAAAACTTCTTTTGTGAAGGAGCTGCGAACGGTTTTAATACCGCACAACTGTTCTGAGCTACTCATTTTAACAAATAACCAGTGGACCGAACACAGGCAAGAACTCATGCGACCAGACAAGTCGCAAAACAAAGATGGCCTGGACGCCATCTCGAAATTCTTTCGCACTGTCCTTACCACACAAGTGTTCCGAGCGACTTCTAAAGTCGGAATGCTAGCGATGGCTCGTGCCCGAACCCCCAAAACTCAAAATCATAAAAATTCTATCCACTAAAAATCATCAAATCAGTAAATTCATACTGGCCGATAACCTATGTTGCAAGAGCGAGACTTGCCTCTGTGTCGTTCATCCGATTGGGCAGCTTTTCTGTGAACTGTACAAATGGAACCGGTTGGCTAAGGAATAAGCTACGTGTAATGGTGATCTCTACACTGGTTTCCGGCTGGCCATCCTGTGGGGCACCTAACGAATTTCAATTTTACAAAACCTATGATAAATTTCTAATAAATTAAACATAAAATTGACTCCTCGTTAAATAGAATCATTCCCATTAATAACCTAGGGCACAACACCATCAACTAGCGCATATAAATTCAACTTCGTTTAAACGTCTGATGACTTCCGTTGCCCAAGGAGATGATAAATTCTTCGTTGCATGCCATTACAAAGTGTTGAAGGCTCTTTTTTTACGAACGGGAATTTTTCCTTAATAGAAACTCTAAATGAATGTCTTTCTTGAGCATGGCTGTTGATTCAAAGGAATCAAATGTACTTCGTGCACCACATGCAATAACACCGTAGCGCCTCTGTTTGCGTCTGCGCCGTCTCACTAGCACGGTGGAGGCAATGTACGTAACTTCTCCCATATGTCAGTCGTTATGTCGGTTACAACTTATCGACAGTGCATTTAAATATTATAGTTGTGTGCTTTAGAACTCCTTGTTAAGACAAACAATAGTGCAACATGTGAGGAAGTGAAACACAAAAGCGATTTTTAGCAAATGGCAGCTTGCAGCATTCAGGTCATAAAGTGGTACAGCATAGCGGCAAATTATCTACACAGGAAATTCAGATCTAAATTTCACTAGGAAGCGGAAGTATTTTTTAATCAAAAACTTTTTATAAACAAAAAATAAATTATATCCTTGCATAAAGAAAACATTTGTGGGTACACCAGGAAATGTTTACTAGGCACTGAAGCAGCCCATTCATGAAGCCCATCTAGTTTAAGGTTATTTAGAATGCGAGGAGCTACCCTTCACTCCACACGGCCGTAAGAATTTCCGGCGAAACAGTTTCCTAGAGCAGTGGTTCTCAACTTTTATGAGATCGCGCCCCAGTAAGTTCTTTTTTGTAAGACAAGGGCCCAGTCCCAACAAATTTACTCTTAAATACCTTTCCAGTGTTGTTAAAGTTCATGCATTAGGCCAACGTAATAATACTAATTAATTATAGCATAACCATAATGAGAATTAGTACACTTATGTATATGGTGTGGCATGTTGACACACATAAAATGACATTAAAATTATTTCTCAATGGACTAATGAAATCTTGTAGCATATTGTAGTTTCCTCAGACCAACGTCATTAAATTAATTTGTGCTAATTTTCACTGACATATCCCATGCTGATCACTAAAAACTTATGTTATTCATCGTAAAATTGATTATTGTACTATTAAATTGATTTTAATGATGTTGTTTTGAAAAAGAGGCAGTGAGAAAAAAATGCATTGTAATTCACCATAGAAGTCAGCTGAGTAGGGGAAGAAGCAGAAGGATGCTGTAACTGTCCTACTCCTTACGTTGTGCTCCATCTTCTCTCTTACCGTCTTTAGGCCTCCTTGTTGCTGGTTGCAGCTGCTACACCAGCCATTCCCTCTCACCGGTTGTTACTCCGAGTTTGCAGGTTGCTGCTGCGTCCTTCTTGTCCACTTCTTCCCTTTTTGTTGGTGTTGTCGATATTTGATGTTTGCAGGATATGGGTTACATGAATGCTGGGCGCCAGTAAGCTTACTATAAAGGCTTACGTTTCAGAAAAAGGGGTGGATGAACCGGAAACTACAGGTGATAAGTACTGCATTCGCACTAGAGTGATGAGATTCTGTCTCAGGGTACATAAGGGCCTCGCGTTAGCAGGAAAGATAAGAGTGTTTATAGCTAGGCACTATCACACACGGTTTAATGAGCACTTTTTGATGTTCAGGTAACAGCACTTGTCCTTAATCCCTTAAACAAACTTGAAATCACTCAAAATTTTGCGACCGGATTCTTGGCTAGTTGTTTTTTTTTTTCTTGGCACTACAGCCCCAGTGGGCCTAGGCCTACCTCCATGAACTTCTCCATTCACTTCGGTTTTTCTAGATCCTACACATACGGTAGGACTCCTTGGGCGAGTGATCAGCTCATCACAAGGCCTGTACCTGTAGACAGACAGAGAAAAACGCACACAAACATCTATGCCCTGAGTGGGATTCGAACCCACGATTTCGGCTTCCGAGCGAGCGAACACAGTGCATGCCTTAGACTGCTTGACTACCATGACCGGTGGCTAGTTGTTTAGAATCTGCTTCTTTTTTTAGCACAACACTTACAAGTGATTGCACTTTCACCTATCCTTTTAAGCTAAATTAGGATTCACTTTAATTTTTGCGTCTAACTAATTTTGCAGAGTTATTCAGAGATTGTACCAGTAACACTCTTAATATACCTGACACCATTGGAGTTGCCCCTGTACCTGCTTTCAGGTGACTGGTTGTCATGACAGATTTTTTGTTGTTGTCTGTCAGACAGAAAGGTGACTGAACATTAGATACAAAGAATGTGTAAAAGGTGTGGAGAGCAATAGTGAAGAAGTGGCATTGGCAACACATCCTAATACAAGTATATAGACACAATTGTGGTGAAATGGAATATACAGTGCATGTAAGTAAACACATAAATAAGGCTATTAATGAACATCAAAGAAAATTTCTACATCTACATATAGACGGAGGTTCTTACTTTTCTCGGCCAGTTCACAATGACTGATGTACCACTGCTGCAAGACGCATACTAATTTTGCCAGTGAATCAGTACGCTTGTGGCCAGTATCGTGTGAAATGAAGTATGCAGTTCACAGGTCACAGAAGGTATTGAAAATGCTGTCCCCCTGCACGTAGACATTCATTGCGGCAGCAGAAGTGGTTCTGATTAACCCTTAACCTTTAATGGATGAATGTAATATATATCTACAGCAAGTAGCACCCAGTGTTGGCCAAATGTTATATAAAGGACTCATGCTCCCTATGGGAGTGCTGACAATTTGATCTTTGGTTTAAAACCAAAACAGACTCATGCAAGTTCATGTCAGAGGTTCATTCATTAACTCTGAACAATGAAATTGTTTATCACGCTACTGGTTTTGATACTATTTATGTTTAGATATGACTGTTTATAGTGTGGTCAGCCAAATGGAGCACATCTTTGTTTTGAGAACTGAGGACTAAATATTCATCTGTGTTTGCATGTTAGTACTCCCAGAGCTTTGAAGGAAATGTGATGTATTAAAGGATTGGTTTTCCATAGCGAATTATCAGTCAGGAAGCTGGTGTCGGATTGTGGTATATTTCCTTATCAGTTTGAAAGTCAGTGTCAGACTGTCATATATTTCTTTATATATTGTCACGTGTTGGGTATGTAACGTGACAAATAACTTCACTCCATATTGAATATAGCGAATTTGTTCCACATTTGCTCGCACACGTATACAATTCACAATTACTGCCACTGGTAGTATCACAATTGCTTCCACTGCTCTCGGTGACTTCACGATCCACACCGTGTCACTCCTGATCACACACTGCTCACATCCAAGTCCAAGTCACATTGCAACTGGCGGTCTGTCAGTCCATCTGTCTTGGTGTCGAGCTCCTGGCGGTCTGTCAGTCCGTCTATCATGGTGTCGAGCCCGAGTGGGGCTCATGTCCAGATTTCTTTTCCTTTTTTCTTATATGGAAGTTACTGTCCTCTTCATTTGGTGCGCCTTCTCTGATGATAGGTCGGGTCTGTCATTTGTCAGTCATACTCATCACATACTGATTAGCCGTTTTGACATACCATTCCCTTTTGCCTCGTGTTAACGGTGGTGTCCCCTGTGACGTCACAGTGAGAAGTGCTGTTACATCACCGCGGGGTGTCCTGCATAGTGAAAATATGTCACAATATTTTATTTTGTGTGTCGGAAGAGGTTTAAACCCATTGAGCCAGTATTACTTTGTGAGTAAAAGGCATCTTCATCACTGTGACTTGTGGTATCAGTGTCAGTCTGGGACTCTTTTTGACTACTATTATAATTACTTTGCAACACTATTGTGCGAGTATTACTAACAGGTAAGAGTGTCGCTTTGTCAATCAACATAATTTATTCAATTTTGATAGAAACCCTCCTCCCCCAAGATGATTCTTTAATTGCACAAATGAAATATCGTGGTCAATGGCGTTTTTTGGGGGAGGCAAAGTTCATCTGGGGCCCAACTAGTCGACTGGAGGTGAAACATTCACAGCACTGGCCAACCAGAGGGAAACAAAGACATCATGTGCGTCACTAAATAAGAAAAGAAGGAGCACCATTTACTATTGTACAAAGTGTGGTGTTGTGCTATGTGTCATGGACTGCTTCGAGAAGTGGCACATGCTCACATCATAGAGTGTCATGTATCGTAAACTGTGAAGTGACTGCATACATTTTATGTACATATGTAGCTGTTGCAAAGCGTTCGCACTCCTGCTTCTACACAGTGTGGTGTGCCCATTACCATTTCACGCAGCCAGAAGTAGTGGCCATTTCTGGCAAAAGCGGAAGTTTACATTTGAAGTAATCTTGAGTGCAACCTAGGTGACTCGTGGATTTCCTCATGGTATCACGGTCTACATGTCTATTGAACTGACACTGTGCTATTATTCTTTTTGAGGCCTTTTATTGTCACGTGTATGGGAAGTTTGCTGGGCCACTTTAGCTCAGGCTTTATTGTTATTTCTTTCTAGGAGCCTATCCACTGTTAATTAGTTGTCTCTCCAGCCATACAAATGCATAATTTTAATTAATATTGCAATTTGTTAAACAGTGACAGTGCAGCTTAACATCTGTTGACTCAGAAACCTCCATACATGCTGATGGACTCAGGCTCACACCACACAAGGGGGTGTGCTCTCTCTGCCCCTCCCTCTCCTCTCCTTCGTCACTCTCACACCTGCTGATTTAACATCTCACTGTATTGAGGCTTTAAGCTTATTTCTCTTGCTATTAGGATTTATCATGTTGTTTACTCTCATTTTCCAGGGTAATTTGAATGAAATTCAACCCACACATGGGGAGGAGCGCCAATATTTCTGTGATAAGACTTGTGATTGATTCAGTCAAGAGCAAATTCTGATAGCCCATCAACACATACATAGTGGGGAGCAGCCATTTTGTTGCATCATGTGTAACAAGTCATTCAGTCAGCAGAGTAATCTAGAAGCACACCAAGGCATACATAGTGAGGAGAAGCCATTTTGCTGTAATGTATATAAAAAGTTATTTAGAAACCAGAGTCATCTGAATACACATCAGCACATAGTGGCAAAAAGCCATTTTGTTGTGATGTATGTAACAAGTGATTCAGTGATCGGAGTAGTCTGAAGACACACCAACGCATACATAGTGGGGAGAAGCTATTTTGCTGTGATATATGTAAAAAGTCATTCAGTGTGCAGAGTATTCTCATGACACATCAATGCATGCATAGTGGGGAGAAGCCATTTTGCTGTGATATATGTAAAAAATCATTCATTTTGAACAGTGATCTGAAGAGGCATATGCACATACATACATAGGAAGGAGACATTTTGCTGTGATGTGTGTAAAAAGTCGTTTAGAAGGCAGAGTCATCTGAAGACACATCACCACATTCATAGTTCGGAGAAGCCATTTTTCTCTGATGTATGTAATAAGTCATTCAGTCAGCAGAGTAATCTGAAGACACATTAACGCATACATAGTGGGTAGAAGCTATTTTGTTGCATCTTGTATAATAGGTCATTCAGCTGGCAGAGTCAACTTAAATACATGAATGCATACATAGTGGCAAATAGCCATTTTGCTGTGATGTATGTAATAAGTCATTCAGTGTGCAGAATATTCTCATGACACATCAACGCATACATAGTGGGGAGAAGCCATTTTGTTGCATCGTGTGTAATAATTCATTCAGCTGGCAGAGTCAACTTACGACACATCAAAGCATACATAGTGCAGAGAAGCCTTTTTTGTTGGACCGTGTGTAATAAGCCATTTAGTCAGCAGAGTCAACTTAAGATACATCAATGCATACATAGTGGGGAGAAGCCATTTTGTTGTGGTGTACGTAATAAATCATTTTGTCATCAGAGTCATCTGAAGAGACATCAGTGCATACATAGTTGGGAGAAACTATTTTGTTGTGATGTATGTAATAAGCAGGGCCCGGATTTTGATGCCCTGAAAATATTTATAAAATGACCGAAAAAATCCAGAAAAATGATCTAAAATATGACCGAAGAATGTAATATGTCAGATTATCTACTAATTATTTTAAAATGTGTTTTAATCTTTATTAACACTGAACTCATCTTTACTCTTTTAAGTTCATCCTCGTATTTATGTTGAAAATTAAGCAATATTGATTGAATTTGAAGCTAAATGTTTTAATACAATTTTTTCTATCATGATAGATCGCTTATCAAATGTACATGTATGGTATATATTCCAACATTTAAGTCTTACCTCATTCACATTTGCAATAGATGACAGTCAACATGCCGAGATTCTCGAAAGTGTGAGAGCGCCTATTGTCCGACAGCACATTCTTGTAGTTGGAGAAACTCCTTTCCACATCTGCAGACACAATGTGAGCGTACTTGAAGTGTACCAAATCACTAGCAGTAAGTTCTTGAATACTGAAAGCGCTGAAGGACTGTCCTGATAGAATTCGAGAAATATTGCATAATGTTTTGTAACCTGAGGTTTTCTCCAGAACACTTTTCATTTTTCTTGACAACTTTTTACCAATGACCCCTGACACTTTCTTCAATTCACTGGCTATTTTTTTTCACCAGAGCAAGCGAACCTTCTATCGTTGCTCCTTTCTCCTGCAAGCATTGGATTCCGTCTGTCAAGGAACTGAAATTTGCCTTTATGAAGGCCAGCTGTCCTTCCATTTCGATGCACGAGAACTGTTCCTGAGCAGTTTCAATTGCCCTCACATCCTCCATCTTCATTGAATCTATAATGTTTTTCACTACCTGAAAATGATTGCAATAGTAAATCGCAGCATCAATCCACATTCCCACCTTGTAATGACGGGTTCTGGGGGCAGTGGAACACCAGGAGCCATAGACTTAAAATGCATTTTACGAGCTGGAAGCTTGACGAAAATCTTCTTCGTCCTCGACACGAGAGCTTCCACTTGAGGAAATTTTGATCTCACTTCCTCCATCACTCTGTGCAGTGCATGGTCCTAGGCGAGGAACGGAAAACAGGAGTTTTATTGAAAATCAATGTCATATGAAGCAAGAGATTCTGACTAGAAATATGTGTAACTAAGCAAATTGCTTTGTACAAAGAGCCGCAGTGTGAGTAGTCATCGCTGTACCCTGTTTTATGATATGTATTTTGAGCACTTTGCAAAACGAACAAAAAGGATGGGCCAAGATTACAACCTATTATAGTATACTATGGCCTTTGTAGAGAGCGTTAGGAGAAAGAGAAAGAACACTTAGCTTCCATATTATTCATATTTCAGAAAACATATGAAGAAAAATTACCGAAAATGGCAAAAATTACAAGAAATACACTTAAAAGCCCAAAAAATCACCCGCAAAATAAAAAAAATGACCTTAAACATAAATATGTAAAAAAATTACCTATGAAATTTACATTTCTGTAACCAGCAGCTCATATCCAAGATTTACATATTTAAGAACATCGCGTAGGATACAAGGAAAAAAGATGACATGTCATCAAGATCTGGGCCCTGGTAATAAGTCATTCAGTCAACAGAGTCATCTGAAAAGACATCAGGGCATACATAGTGGAGAGTAGCCATTTTACTGTTATGTATGTAATAAATCTTTCAGTCAGCAGAGTACTCTGAAGACACATCAACGCATACATAGTGGGGAAAAGCCATTTTGCTGTGATGTATGTAAAAAGTCATTCATTTCGATGAGTGATCTGAAGAGGCACATGCACATACATAGTGGGGAGAAGCCGTTTTGCCGTGATGTGTGCAAAAAGTCATTCAGTGATCAGATTAGTCTGAAGAGACATCAGCACTTACATGTTGATGAGTGTAGTAAATCATAGAGCAGTAGAGATGGGTTTAGCCTAAAGGAACAGTAGGTGAGTTGCAGCATGCCACAGTTTTCATGTTGTAAGTAAGACAGTTTTGCTGTGTTTGGCATGCTTCTATTTAGTAGAATGCTACAATATATTGCAGTTTATTGCTGTTGCTAACCTTTCTAACTAATGTGAAATTAACTGAGTCCCATGGTACAAAACATCTGTACAAATAAGTTTCATTTCATTCTGACTGATGAATATGCACAAGACCCTATCGTGTTGAGTGGAAACAGACATGACATGATGTTCTCCTGCAGTTATGTTAATTCAGCATTGGAAGCTCATGATTAGTAGGGTGTAATCACTGAAACAGATCAACAGCTTATACACATAATTCAGCAGCATCATATGATTTTTTGCTGTGTTATCTGACCTCTTTTGCCATTACATGTGAGTAGATTTGTTGATCAGTTATTTGCATTAGTTTCAGATTAATATATAGCTTGGATTCAGGATATTGAGATAACTGTTATGGATTGGTCAGATGAAAACAAACTATGCTTTATTGGACATTGCAGAAAAGATATATTTCTGCGGTATGCTTGGTATATTGATTATAAAAAGAAAGTCAAATAAATGTTTGTTGATTCTGCTTGTGGAGAAATAAAGAAGTACAGAGAATTTAAAGGATCGTGAAAGGATTTCTTACATCTCTTTATTGTGAATATCAGCAGAGAAAATCAGTAGGCATGAGATCAGTAGAGAAAGTGGTTTGGCACTGAGACACTCCTTTTTGCTTTAGGTCTCCTTTGCCTTAGAGGGAAGGATTCAGCTGAAAATTGTGAAATATTCTTTAATAAAATTGGACACTGTTGTTAATATTATTGATTGGAATTGAAAGGTTCATGTAGTTTAATGAAACGAGGAATAGCTTTTAGTTGTACTTAAATTCAGAGCAGTTATGTCCCTCCCTCCATGCCCGTTTTCTTCACTGCCTGAATGAACTGCATCATAACCGAACCTAATTCTTGATCACTCTGAGCAAGTGATCTCTGGTTACTGACACTTTTCTTGCCAAGGAACGCTGCTTCATTTTGCTTAAGATGTACCATGCATTCATCCCTCAATAACTGCATCAGCATAACTTTCTCATGTGTCACCACACGTTGGCTCTCGCTGCATCACCAGAACTGATCCTGCTCCATGGTCCTGGAATGTGTGTTCCATTTTGTGTGTCTTCACCATATAAAGTAGTGCACAGTGCAAGAATGGATTTGCAAGTTGCACTTGTCCTCAGAAAAGTGTGAAGGTCGGCTGATTCTGTGTATTCTGTATGCTTAAGGAAGGAAATATGGAGTGAAATCATCTGGCCCAGGATAAGGGCCTGTGTCTGGCTGTGAATGGTAATGAACCCTTGCATTCCATAACATTTTGGTAATTCATTGATTAGCTGAGCAACTAGTAGCATCTCTGAAAGTTGCAGCTGTGTTAAGTTTGTTAATATTTGACATTAGAACTTCTAAATTGATGTCTGGAACTGGTATTTGGTGTTGACCCCATCCTGCTGAAGCAATCCAAATGTGTCTCCGATGGTCAGCAAGTCTGGGTTTTCCTGTTATATACATTGGGGTAGCACAGTATGCTGTGTATACTATATACCTGAGCGCAGTGACTTGCATCCAGCCAGTCAGTTTATGAAACCCCATATTCCCACCAGACTGAAGCAAAGCTTGTCTTCTTCCAAGAAATGTATTTTTCCAGTATGTGTTTGCAGTTTAATTACTGCTACATAAGTAATTCTAGGGAGCTGAGTTAGTTATCATCAATGGAAGTTGTTATTTTTTGAGACCTCTCATCCCACTAGCTCACAAACTGTTTTATTGTATATAAATTTTACGTCTCATTGTGAACACATGCTGTGCACATCTAAACAGGCATTTGGTGTAGCTGATGCAGCAGAGGGGCTGACCTGCAGAAGGCAATGCAGAGCCACGTGTAAAGGATGGATGAAAAGACAAATAATAGTACAGAGACCAGAGAATAGGAACTATGAACGACAAAGAAGATGAAAAGAATCACAGTGAGACTCTGAATGTGACATAGAAGCCTATACCTTAACTGAAGGAGAAGAAAAAAATGTTTCTGACTTACGCTTCCTTCACCAAAATTCAGAATTAAAAATTGGTGTTGTATATTACTCAGAATCACTTGCTGGGTTTTAGGATTGTGTTCATTGTCTGGTGTTCAAAAAACAAAGAGAATGTATCATTTCAGGAACTGTGTCTGTTTCAGTCCTCTCTTGAGGGATGGGTGGCATAACTACTCTGCAGGGTCCATTAGAAAGAGCTCGTTCTAGCAGGATGAAGGACAAAGTAAAAAAATCCAGCAATTCCAAATGCCTTTAGAATGTACAGGTATCCTACTAGTAGATTAGTATTCTGGCGAGTGTGTGCTATTTAGGGTTTATTTTATTATGCTCTTAGTATTTTGGTCTACATAGCATTGGTTGGAATAATGCTTTATAAGTGCTTAACTTGGAAAGATTTTAAACAAAGCAGTTGTGGCATTTTCCCCTGCACCAACTAAAGAATAACCTGGAAAGAGTCATTCAGTACAGCCGGTATCCCCACCCATAACCAACTGGAGGGTTTATATATGAGTATAAAGAGCAACCGCTGCACGAATATACTCGTCACATCATCAAATTGTTTCGTGCCTGTAATGTTCATTGTTGAATTGGATGATAATGGAGTCTGGTTGTGCCATGTGTGTACCTGTATGTAGTCATGCTGTATGTTGGTAATTAATGGAATACTGAGATAATGTGAGCACAGTACAGTCGATACAGGGTCAGACTTGCCGGGGAGCGGCATTTAATCAGCTCACATCTGCTTTTGGCATATATATTACTCGTATAAACCATGTGGAACAGAAGGATGTGGAGATTGTGTCTATTTCACTGTCAGTGTGCTCCTACTGTTTGCATGTCATATCATATTGTGACATGCTGAGCTATGGATGACGCCCCTCCCCCACCCCCCGCCAGCCGTGATGCGCCGAGCGAAGCCGAAGCGAGCCGATGTTACCCGAGTCCTAGCATCCTGGTCGCTAGGCAACGCGAGTCAACAGCGGTGACGTTACCAAGTAGTAACAGCGGTTACTTCCGGACAGTGTGGCTAGCAACAAGGCACCAGATGACAATTGTCCGATCAAGGCTACATAAGGAGCAGCGAAGGCTATTCACAGTCAGTTGTACTGTAACAGTCAGTTAGTCCTGGAGCTACCTACGAGTCAGTCCTCGAGATACGTTAGTTCCGAGTTAGCCAGCAAGTAGTCAGTTGTATTCTGGCATTTGGAGTGTAATATTTGTGATACTGCTGATAGCAGTAATCATGAATCTGTAATTTGGGTGATTGTAAGTGCGAATGTGAAATAAAATTCGCTACATCAAATACATCGAGAAGTTATTTGTTGCGATATACACCCGATACGCGACAATATGATAACATAGAGCCAGAGAAGCATGGCTATTCCTCCTTGACACTGTGGGGTTGAATGACATTCACCCTTCAAGTAAGTTAAGGGGAAAGGTAAAATTGTCCATGTGCTTAAATAATTAAACACCATGCCATGAAAAGACAGAGCAGTGTAAGCATAGCCCCACCATTCTTCACTTTGGCACTAGACAGAGACGTGTGGTCAGCATCACATCCCCGGTCCCCTTTACCCCCATTGGAAGAGACCTCAGTACTAGTTGGATAGGAGGTTGGATGGGTCCCAGGACTGGTGAAAACTCATACCCCTACCTGGAATCTAAAATTCCAACCCTTGGCTGTCCAGTCCATGTAAGTCATTTGTCCAGTACAATCCACTAAATTGCTACTGGTTTTCACCAGCAAAGTTGCCCTGGTTTCAGGCGCCATCAGGACATATGGTTTAAGTTTTGTTCTTTGCAAGACCATTGATGTGTTTGGAAATACGCTCTCCTCCTCAAAGAGAGGAGACGTTGGTCTGTCTGAGTAGGCGCCACAATTGCTGCTCCATAAATTTGCAGTTACCCTCACTTACACATTGTCTGGGTAAGGGCACTTGTACTTCATGGGCACCATGCACACTTTGTGAATTTACTACACTGAATGGAATTTATGCAAGGTATACGCAGAATATCTGTCAGTGCAGGCTTGAGCATCATATTAGGCCTTGACTTGTTTTCCCACTCCAAAGCAGCTGTTAAGTCACATGAAACAATTAAATTCGCTTAGTGAGGGGTGGAGTCCAAATGAGTCCACTCTGCATGGCGGCTACTTTTGGCCTAATGAAGCCTGCCCCAAGTGATTATGATGATGGAGAATTTGGTGGAATGAATATTGGCAGGGGAAACCGAAGTACTCAGAGAAAACCTGCCCCAGCGCCACATTGTCCACCACAATTCCCACTTGACCAGACCTGGTATCAAACCTGGGCCGCCGTGGTGGGAAGCCAGCGACTAACCACTTTAGCTATCGCACAGCCACATAAGTCACTTGAATGTGCCTACATAAATTTTAGATGTGGATTTTATTACTAGTTTTATTAATTATGTTGTCGACAATGCATGTGTCTATGCCTAAGGTGTATGTACCGTGTGGACCAGAGGTTCACCGCTTGACAGAGAATGTAGTGGAACTGTCGTTTTAGAACTTTTCAAGTTAATGATCTGCATATTCAGTTAAACTCTAAAATTCAGAGTATCCATACTAAAATATAGATTGGAAATTAGATTTGTTTTTTTACGATGGGATGTTGGTACACACACCAAAAATACTGAGAATATCTGTTCTAATATGTGGCATAATGAGCCTGTATAAAGTAGTCCAAAATAGAAAGTAACCTAAAGTTGCCCTAAAATGTGAATTATAAGTGCTTATAGGCAAATTCAGTGTGACAGCCATCACACTGAAGGCATACTTCAACTTGTTGATCCAGTTTCTTAACATCCACTGAATATGTAGATTACTGTCTTCTGGGTGTGATATTGTGGGTAGTCTGCCTGAAATGGAGGCAGCAGGTTCCCAAGAATATTCATACCAGTCTCCCCTTGAATATAAGTGTGGAGCATTGCTTATTGTCATATTTTCATGTTTTGGTTTACTCATTGCATTTGTCATGACCACCAGTAACAGTCTGGTAACAGCCTTCCATATCCTTTGCAACTTACCATTCACACATCTCTGCTCAGCTGCAGCTCTGCCGTTAAGTGAAGCAAACAAGACAACATTTTCATTACAGCAGTCAGTGACTTACTGTACACACTTTTATTTTATAAGGGGCAGTCAAAAGAAAATGGGTCACCATGCATAACTCACACGACGCGGAACTTAGTAACAATGGAATTTGCTTACGGTACGAACATCTGATGGGCACTCCGGGAAGCACAGAGACAATGTGCCCTTGAACACTAGTCGTTTGTTTATTGTGCTGGAATTAAGGTTAGCGCTATGTGTGTGGTCGTCCAACATGAGTAATAGAGGTGGGCAAAGAAGAACAGCGAAGTATAGTGCGCTTTATGACTTCTGAAGGAGTAGGAGGACGAGAAATTTATAGTCACATGCCTGTTGTTTACGGCGAGCACAGCATGCCACGTTCAAGTGTGCTGGCTTGGCATGAGAGATTCTGAGAGGGACGGGCGTCACTGCAGGATGATCCTGGCCTAGGACAGGCTCATCATGTCATCACTCCTAATGTTACTGCTGCGTTGGATGGTCATATTCGGGCAAACGGACGGATCACTGTGGAAGAAATTAGTATTTTGATGAAAATAAGTCACGGTTCCGTACATGCCATTGTGACCAAAAAATCTGTTTGTAGTGTGTTCCACATCAGCTCACGGAGAAACAGAAGACTCAGAGAATAGCTGCATCACTGGGTCACTTGCAACGATACCATGACGAAGAGTATGTTTTTCTGTCCCGTTCCGTATTGCCACTGGGGACTAAACGTGGCCCCACCATTTTTAACCTGAGAGCAAACGGCAACTCCAACAGTGGAAACACGTGAATTCTCTCCCATCGAAGAAATCCAAAGCAGTAAACACAAGTTCCGGTAAAGTGATGATGGTGATGATTATGATGACCTTCTTCGACTGCAAGGGCCCTCTGCTTGTCGAATTTCTCGAGCATGGGGCCGCAATCAGTGCACAGCCCTATGAAGACACCTTGCAGAAACTGAGATATGCCATAAAGTCAAAACGCCCTGGAATGCTATCGAACGGCATTATTCTTCTTGATGATAATGTGCGCCCCCACACTGCCAACACTGTGAGGAATACGCTATAGAGATGTGGTTGGGAAGTGCTTCAACATCCCCCCTACAGCCCAGATCTCCCCATGTGATTTTCACATTTTTGGAGACCTGAAAAGACATTCATGGACATCGGTTTGCATCGGACGAAGACGTGTGTGGCTGGGTAAAATGTTCCATAGACAGCCAACAAGCGTTTTCAAGGAAGAGATTGACCGTCTTATCTCCCAGTGGAATAAATGTATTAACAGTTTTGGAGATTACTTTTGGGGTAAGAAATGTTCTTTAATATGTTTTGGCTTCTGACCCGTTTTCATTTGACTGCCCCTGATACAATGCTGACAGTATTGTGACTATGTACCACAGGAGTAGTACGGTGATTGAAGAATTTGAAGGATGTTGCCATGGCCTATCCTGACATTTGGGTGGAGGAACTAAGGAAATCCAGAGGGTGTCACAGTTACATGCTGTGTATGTTGTTATTGAGTGTGTGCATCTGTTACTGACAGTGCTCTCCAGCCACATTCTGAGAGAGTGTAACAGGACTTCATTGTGCGTAGGGATACTAAGGGCGCGTTTCAACGGGGCGTGACACGCTAGCTTGAGGCAGGTATTCGTGAGTACGACCCATGTGAACGAAGCGTCGTGGAAATTCTTATGACGTCGCAGGCAAGAGTGAGGGCTCACGCTTCGTATCAGACATGTTTGATTTTCAGTCGTGAGTTTGCCTGTACCATGTCTACACCCGATCGGGTCATAAAATTACTAGAAAGGGAAACGCGTTCCAGAAGGAAATAAAATTGGTCTTCAGACACTCGTAGTAAGTTCTTGAAATCATCTGGGTAACTATTTCTGAGATCCATTTCAGCCAAATTATGTGGCCCTAATTTCCTCTTTAGAATCCACTTCCTAACCCACCATCGCCTTTTCTTCCGTTTTCCTTTCATTTCCACCACCTGATTCATTCTCTGCGCTAAAATATCAGCAAAAACTGAACTCACAACAGCACAACTTTCTATGAGGAGCTCGTTCATGGTCGGCTTTCCGCGATCAACTGAATCACGTCTTCGTGGACACTTCAGCCAGTGTGAACTATTCACGACCGACGACTGGTGGGTTCACGCCTGCAAATTCACGAAAGAAAGTACGAAAGCGTTGCACGCTTTCGTATCCACACCCCGTGGGAACGTAGCATAAGGTAAGCAGGTGTAACAGATGTAACTGTAACAGGTGAACCAAGTAATCTGACTCTATACTGCTTTGTCGTCTGCCATGTTAATGCTACCACCCATGGCTTTCTGCTTCGTGCTGGGTTCATATTTGCCATGGTCTTCAACCTCTGAAATGTCAGTTTATCTTATGAGGACTACACAGTGTCAGTCCCAGAAGACAGAACATATCCTTCTGCAATCCATTCTTATTAATAATTTATCAACCACCATTCCCAGTTTGAATTTGAAAATCCTGTATTTTGTTACATTTTCATGAAATATAACATTTGCATATGGTAATGAACTCTCTAGTTCCTCTTGAAAGTTATGTTCTAAATGATTCGATTGCTGGAATCTAAAAGATGGAAATTTGATAAGGGTCGGCTGGAGGTAAAGTAGTTACGTGGAACGTATCCAAGGTGACGCTAACTCGCCGAGTGATTTACGCAAGATGGCGACGATTAGAAGGAAATTACAGTGTTTATGTGGCTTGCAAAATTTGAATCTTTGACTAAAATGCGACGTGCGTACCGTCGTGTGTTTGACAATGAACCACCAGACGAAATAGCATTCGTCGTTGGGAGAGACCGGAAGTCAACTGGACAAACAGCTTTCTGGACGAGTCGGTGGAGAACATCCGAAACGGTTTTATCCGCAGTCCGAAGAAATCGGTGCTTAAATGCACTGGATAAAATAAAAAAATAACTGCATTTTACTGGTTATAAACTTCAGTTGTTACATGCAGTCTGCCTAGGTGATAATCGCTAAAGATACGATTTTGCTTAGGATATTCTTAATGAAATTGACAAGGACCGGCAGTTTTTACATCATGTAATGTTCAGTGCTGAGGCCACTTTTCATGTTCGGGACAAGTCCATCGAAACAACGTAAGAATTCTGGGTAAGGAATGCTCCCATTATTCTGTTGAACATAAGCGTGATAGCCCTAAGGTTAATGTGTGGTGCGCTTTTAGCAGAGATCGCGTGATTGGCCCGTGACGTCACACAATTACCTCGACATGTTGGAAATGATAGCAGTACCCCAAATTGATGATGATAACAATGTGATCTTTCAGCAAGATTGTGGTCTTGCGCGCTATGCTGATATTGTTACTGAATTCCTTGATGAGACATTTCCACGGCCCTGGATTGGGAGGGGCGGATGGAAGCAATACCCCCACGCTTTCCGTAGCTGACACCCCTGGATTTTTATTCTGTGGGCATGTGAAGCAAATCTTCTGCGATGTTCATATTCACAACATCCAACACTTGAACCAGTGAAACAGAGAAGCCTCTGCATCTGTCATTCCTGATGTTCTTGGTCGAGTGTGGCAGGAAATGGAATTCCGTTTGAATGTTCGCAGAGCCACGAATGGAGCCCACACAGAACTTCGATAAACATCTGGAAAAATTTGAGTTCTTTAATTTAATATGTGTACTTTAGTCCATTTATTACATATAAAAATGTCACATGTATGGTAGTATGAATGACGAAAAATGACGGGTTCTTCGCATGATTGGATTTCTTAGAACTTTGGTTACAGACTCTCTTAATTACATTTAATACATGCAATAAAGCGCTATCGCTGATATAGACAATTTCCATTTCGCCTTTCCACACGCACTATGAGTCTCCGTCTTCACCAGTCGTCTCCTGGCAACGGATCTCAACACAAACTAGCACAGACTCACTAAGTTATACACTCTAAAAATTACACTTGAATAAAGTCTGCTAATCACTCACCAAGTGCTCACGCGACGAACTTTCCGTGGCTGCCTCCCACCGAGAACTCAGAACTCTATCACTGTCACCCAAACCTGTTAAAATCAAAGTCTCATTGCGACTGACGGTCAGTCATGAGTCCTGTTGTGGAGCCTATTGACTACTGTTTTGCAGTTACGGCCTTGCTATTGTGGGCCGCCTTCTCTGACGAGAGGACGGGTCTCTCTCTTGTCAGTCATTTTCTGCGGTAGTAAGTATCATAATGTAAAGAATATTTACATTTTACATGTTGAACAAGTTAATAAATTTATAAAAGATGTCGCATGTTGCCTATGCAGCGCGACAGATAACTTCACATGGGTCTCGGATTTAGCGAATATTTATTGAAGGCTCACTTTTACACACTCAAGTACACATAGTATCACATTTATTGCATTCTGCAGCCGCTATCTTCCAGCTCTTAAATCTCTGTCAGAGTCAGAGACAGAGAGAGTGTTATTTTATGACTGGCGGTTTACCGCCAATCCGTCTTGGCATCAGGCCCCTTGAGGCCAACGACAAGAGATTTTTTTCAACTGAACTCTTCCGGTAATAGTCCTTGTGTAACATCATCTCTGACGGGAAGATGGGTCTGTCTCTTATGAATACATTCGACCTTTCGTCAAGTGTATGTTTCGCACAAATAATATGTTATCAAGAACTTTTCTTTTTGCTCTACACACAAGTCCTCTGTCAGTACAGGCTTTACAGAGTAGATAATTTCTAACTTACAGATCCTATGCTACAACGAAAACTTAGTCATTTGAACGGTCATAAGCTTACAACCGCCAAGTTTAAGCCTCTTTTATTTTCTGTGTCTGGCTTTACCTTGTCCTATACCGCGAACATGATCATTATCATGATTTTGGAACTTCCGTCATCTTGGTGTACACTTAGATATACCGTTCCTTTGTCGGGCGGCAAACTTCTCCGATACCACTTTCGCCAAACGGGAGTTGGCCGTGAGCACACTACGTAACGTGAAGTGCGTACAACCACTCTGTCCAATTCACTAATTCCAGTCAATACCTGGTGTAGTTGATTTACTAATCACTATTCTCAAGACTTGTGCTGGACAAGAATCGCTTTGGAAGTTAGTGCCTAGAAACGAATTTCCCAACTTCAGAAAGTGCAGTAAAATTTTACACTCCTGTTTCGGTTCAACCTATTTTTGTGAATATACGTTTTCTTACTTCTCGTTTGCTGAAACATAAACGGAGGTTAAGGAAACTGTGGAAAGTAACCCAGGATCCAACATGCAAAACTCCATTCAATTGGGTCGCCAACCATCAGACGAATGACCCGTAGAATGGCACCACAACGGTGGGAAAAGAAATTAGGGAACTGTGAGGTCACACGTCAAGCTCTGTGGCCTATTGCGAAATCGCTTATGAAAAGGGATGGACCAAAGGCACTAACCGCTGTTCATGGAACTTTAGGAATAACATATCACCCTGATGAGAAAGTAAACGGGATAGCGTATTGTTTAGAAAACCAGTTCGCATCTCATGACCTATGTGACGAAAGCCACGTGCGGCAGGTAGATACTACAGTCCAAACTCTCCTTCCATCTGTAGAAGGCACCCCTTTGGGGAAAGTACGGCCTTGTGACATACATAAATTAACAAATAAATTAAAATTGCGAAAGGTTTGTGGACTTCATAGTATTCCAAATGAATGCCTTAGGCTTCTTCCAAGAAGACCACTGGTACATCTAACACATTTAATTAATCACTGCCTTCGGCTGTCCAATTTTCCAAAGCCTTGGAAGGAAGCAAAGGTTATAACGTTACCGAAACTCGGTAAGGACCCAAAATTTCCTCAAAATTTACGCCCGAGTAGCCTCTTGTCTACAACAGCCAAGCTATTCGAAAAAGTTATTTTGAAAATAGTCCAAACGCACATTGAAGAAAAAGCCCCGATTAATGTACGTCAGTTTGGTTTCCCTGCCCTTCATAACATGACACTTCAATGTATGAGGCTTACGGACTACGTAACCTTAAATTTCAACAATAACATGTCTACAGCTGCTGTATTCTTGGATATTGAGAAAGCCTTTGATAAAATATGGCGCACTGGCTTGCTATATAAATTATCTACATTACAATTTACGACAAGTTTAATCAAGCTTATTAGCTCTTTCGTTTTTCAGAGAAAATTCACAGTTATAGTCTAAGGTGAAAGCAGGAGTGCCACAAGTTTCTGTTCTCTTCCCCACAATGTACAGTCTATATATAAACGATAGGCCCCAAACATCTGGTGTCTATCTAGGTCTCTTGGCTGACGACACCTCTATATATGCTACAGAAAGCAGAGAGAGTTATGTTCTCAGAAAGCTGCAGCGAAGTCTCAGTGTTATTGAGACGTGGTTTTATTGCTGGAACATAAAAATCAATGAAGATAAAACTCAGGCAATCTACTTCTCTCATTGACTTAGGGCCCCTCAAACACGTCTTACGTTGAAGGGGCAAAATATCCCCTTCGTCAATCACGTAAAATACCTGGGCGTAATCTTCGATAAGAAGATTACGTGGAGACTTCACATTGAAATGATTGAAGCCAAGGCCTTCAGAACATTTATTAGAATCTACTCCCTATTCAAAATTGAACGTTTAAACGCAAACATTAAACTATCCCTCTATAAGGCACTGATAAGATCAATAATAACTTACGCTTGTCCCGCCTGGGAATTAGCGGCAGGCATTTACCTCCTAACATTGCAGCGCATGCAAAACAAGGTTTTGCGCACCATTGGAAATTTTCCAATGTACACACCATTCCGCGACTTGCACACGACTTTCAACTTTCCGTATGTATATGATTATATAACAAAATTGTGCAGACAAGCAGAAGTCATACAAAATCATGATAATGATTATGTTCGCGGTATAGGACAAGGTAAAGCCAGATATAGAAAATAAAAGAGGCTTAAACTTGGCGGTTGTCAAGCTTATGACCGTTCAAATGACTAAGTTTTCGTTGTAGCATAAGATCTGTAAGTTAGGAATCATCTGCTCTGTAAAGCCTGTACTGACAGAGGACTTGTGTGTAAAGCAAAAAGAAAAGTTCTTGATAACATATTATTTGTGTTAAACATACACTCGACGAAAGGTCGAATATATTCATAAGAGACAGACCCATCTTCTCGTCAGAGATGATGTTACACAAGGACTATTACCGGAAGAGTTCAGTTGAAAAATCTCTGGTCGTGGGCCTCAAGGGGCCTGATGCCAAGGCGAACTAATTGGCGGTAAACCGCCAGTCGTAAAGTAACTCTGACTCTGGAATCTCTGGTACATTGGGCCCCCTTATCGTATAGACGTTGTTTGGACCGGATACCCGACACTATTTCCCACCTTTCACTTTTCCCGTTGTCACGAAAGGCTTCTAAGTATTCGGTGTAACCGTGAAGTCTCACTTTTAGAATTCCAATATTGTGTTGCTTCCGTTGTCTACGTACCGGTGTTCTTCCTTTGTAGCGCAAGTCGGTAAGGCAGTCACGTGATAGCTCTCTCGCTAATCCATTGTTGTGCTCACTTTTGCCTAGAAACGAGCTGTGAATATTAGCCCTATTTTTGTGTGCTCTTACGCGAGAATTTTGTTGCGCCGTTGCCTAGCTGTAAACGTTACAATATTTTGAAACGCAACCATGGCTTTTGGGACATACATGCATACCAAAATTTTGCCTTTTTATGTTCTAACGAGTAATTCTTACATTACTGGTGAGTGTAATAATAAAATAATAATAATAATTATAATAAAAATAATAATAAAATTATCTTGGATGAAGAGGAGCTTTATGTATTGTGGTGAGATAAATTTAAAACGGAAAGATAAAACCACTTGGATTGAAAATGGAAAAGAAGTTAAGGGTTATTTGCTTTGATTATATCAGAGAATTAGTCCCAGTGATGAGTTGAGGGAGCCCTCCCCACTATAGGAGTTATTTTGTAAGCAGTTTAAGTTCCCTTTGTATAACTTTTAATTTGATCACTTTTGAATAATAAATCTTTCATTATAATTACACATTATCCAAGTGGGTATCATGCAATGTGACGAAATCAACTCACGAGGTAGACGATATGTAGAGAGTTGCGTAATATGACGCAACATTTCGCGAAATTATAAAGACCTGGAGAATTTCTTTTGGGACTCTTTGCAATATTTTAAGGAGGAATGGATACTGTAAAGTGGCTGCATTTATGGTGTTATTAGCTGAGATTTGTCACCCCGGTATTAACACGGGATTGATAGCCAATCGGCCCATTTCAATCTGTGAGTTAAATCATGGCATTACGTGACTCTCCGCAGAGCAGAATGTCGTTTCCTAACCGACCAAGTAGGAGACAGGGCCTCGTTCGTCTTCCGAGGAAAAGGACAAGGAAGTCAAGTCCTTAATTCAAAACGGAGGCCGACGTGCGTCGCGTTAATTTAACGCGTAACTAAAATTGTGTAATACATGTCAAAATACTGGTCCAGCACTGATTAAAAAGCGTGATTCGCAATGAGAAAAAGGTTTAGTGTAAATATATCACGCTCTGCCATGGAGCTGCTCGGCATGTGCACCCTTGAGAGGGGGGACGGATGCTGTAGAACGAACTCCGCAAAAACACGCGAAGAATAACAAGATCGAATGCAGACGTTGCTAGCAGGAATCCTCGGAAACAACGGGAAGAATGGAACGGGGATGCACCATTAGGCTATTCAGGACGAACGGCCTTAAGGACGGAGCAATGTGGCGTATTTTCTCTATGCAGGAACTATTGAGCCACAGTGGCTTCGGGCACGCGGGCAACGGGGGAGTTGCTGGGTGCGTTGCTAGGCGACAATACTGTGAACACTTGGATACCGCAACAGGAAGTAGTGGTCACGTGACCTCTGCGTTTCCGCGAGTGACATCACATCCCCACTCATCCCGTCACTACGCAACGTTCGGTAAACACCACGCCCCGCTAGGCTGTGACGTCACACAACAGTGGATTCCGTGCAGGAACCGTTACTAGGCAATAGGTCGGTAATCACATCCAACAATACAGGTTGATTTCTCTGTAGTGCGCGAGATGCCTATGTACCGGTGTTCAATGCAGAATCCACCGTGAACCTGCGAGTCGTAGAAGGCGACGAAAAGTGTAGTCTCAAATCTGAGACGGTAAAATATGGTTACAAGTCCCAAGGGACTCGGACCCGAGAAAGACTGCGCTGCCGAGGGATATCAGCGTATACTAAAGACAGACCCGTCCTCTCATCAGAGAGGGCGCCCCACAAAACGAGACCGTAACTGTCAAACAGTAATAAATATCTGGTCTCGACACCAAGACTTACTGAATGACTGACCGTCAGTCGCAATGTGACTTTGACTTTGAGGCAGTACAGTTAAAATATAGCAGCCGCCGAAGATATTGGAAGTTGTTTCAGTTAAGGCAGCAATTGTGATATGTGAATTATGTAAGTGTAAACGCGAAGTACAATAAATATTCGGTACATCCAAGACTGGCTTGGAGTTATTTCTCGCGTTGAACACAGCAAACACGTGACAATATATTTTATTAAAGTAGGGGCACACGGTAGCCTAGTTTCTTGAGGCACTATGTTACAAGCCGGAAGGTTCCGATGAGGTCATTGGATTTTTTTCAATTGAACTAATTCTTCCAGCCGCACTATGGCCCTGGGTTCGACTGAGCCTATAACAGAAATGAGTGCCAGGAATTTTCCTGGGGGATAAAGTGCGGCCAGCGCATAGGGCTGATAACCTTACCACCATGTTTTAGCCGATTGTCTAGAGAATGTGGGAACCTCAACGACTCACAACCCTATGGGCCTCCACTTCCTGTTACAGGGATAGCTTTACCTTTTACCTTTTTTAATAGATTTGCAAGTGATTTTGTGTGACTAAATACGTGTTCTTCCATCTGCTCAAACAAAGCTCGTGATAGACCTCGAGAATAGTGGAAAACTTTCCACTGAAGAAGAAGAAGAAGAAGATAGAAAGAAAGAAAAAAGGCGCCCATCTCAAAAGCTAAATTAACAAGAGGAAGTAAGACGAACGCTCGTGTGGTCACAACAACTAAAGTTCTATCACAAGTGGCCGCCCAACGAGAGTGGCTAAACAAGTGAAACACCTTTGAACGTGATTCCCAGTGTCGGGCTACGTAAGTCAAAATTTCATAACTTACATTTTTGACCAAGTTTACTTAGAATGATAAAATCAAGGCTGCAGCTGCAACTAAAAATCAAGAGGACACCATATGGGTTCAAATGGTAGGTCTTTTTACTAGAATTCGTGATGTTATATTTTAGCATCCTGTTGCACTCATTTATGTCCATGATTTATTCCATGCACTGTAAGACGGTTGGAATAAATCCTAGAATTCGTGAATTGAAAAAAAACAGGATCTAGTGTGATGCGAAAGGTGAGAAACGGGAACTTTTGGCGGGTTAAACCCCTCCAAATTGGATGAAAGGACTATTCACATATTTAGTGTAAGACTTCAAAATATTGCAGAACCAGGGACTCGGGATAGTTTTCTCCCATTGCTGAAAAAAAAATGGATGGTGATAGTGCAAGAACCTGTAGATAGCACAGGTCCAGTTAAGCAGACAGGGCGGGCGGGCGTGGAGAGACTGACTCCACATGCAGTATCACAAAGAATTGCCTAACTTGAAGATAACAAAATCCGAGTGAGCTACTGTGGCAGGCGGCCCGTGAGCCAGGAAGTCTTTCTGCTTAAAGAAACCTTCCATTACGAAAGTAAAGTTTGTTGTCGGACTGTCAGGCCGGGGCTTTGAAGAACGAGAAAGAGATGTGACCTGCGCAGTAAAACGCATAGCCGCGAACATATCAACACCCAAGTAGGGGCGTCAGGGCTGCCAAATGGAACTGCTCAATGGATTGTTCCCACTGGTACGTCAAGTAGAGACCCAGAAAAGGCAGAGGGACTCTCTAAATGCACAGCAGCCGCTACAGAGGCCATGAAGAAGCGCAGGGACGGGCCAAGGCACTAGAAGTTCCTGCGAGCAGGCGTGTCGACACGGTTTTCTTGGTATTCCATCGTCTTCAAGCAAAGGCTGAGGCAGTTCCCAAGTTTCCAGTTGATACTGCGCGCTTCTCTTGCAGCGCCCCGTCCTATAGAAATATATCAAAATTAATCCTTACTAAAGAGGCCCCAACATTACATTCAATATTCATTTTAAAGGGGTGTCTACATTAGCGTTTTTCCACGTCTAATTACAGGGCTCAAAGTAGTTCGGTCTTAGACACGGTTTGTTTAAATGCGTAGGCGTGAACACACGCCTGCCAGTCGCCACGCTTCTCTCAACCAGGAGTGCAACATAATCAAACCGCGTCCGATTTTTTCGCCTGGCGTGCGAATACGCCACTCCGAATGGTGGTCACGGCTTTAAAAAACGGCATATTTTTACAGGCCTCAGGATTCCGCTGTGCCACCACGCTAATATAAACACCGTTTAAGTCAGAGACAGTGAGGGAGAGAAAGTTTGTGTAGATGCTGCTCCCCCCAACGGCAGCAAGAAATCTTGGTGAAACTGGAAACTGAACGTGCCTGCCATCTGGCAGGGTCATGTGAAACAAGAGCTGAGTGAGACTGCCGCCAACAGAGAGGAGGAGCAATCAGAATCTTGTATAAGTCCAACTGCAGAATGACATCGTAGACGTCATAATTTGTGTGAACGGCAGAGGTGCTGATGTGTTTGTTACATCACTGCTCCCACTTAATTACAAGATTCAAGGTTCCATCAGCGGTGAACATGAAGACTTCTGTCTTCTAAGATATAATGCTGAGCTGTGCGCTAAAACTCAACTGATGTTTCGCAGTAATTTCTGGGTTCAAAATGTAAGACAAACAGGACACCATCTTGCAGGTTTTCTCTGCTTGCTGCCTATTTCATAATTTGCTCAATATTCAACCCTGAAAGCCGAACAGACATGCTTTTCCGAAACGTCTGATGTCTATCACGGAGTGCATGACAAAACGTTTCGGAAGGTATAACTTTCTTCTAGTTGATCTCTGTGTAGTTCGCTTGACGACACCGTCAGTAAGGCAGACTTGTGCGCCGAACATTAGGATGAGAGTGAACAGTGAAAGGGAAAGGCAATGGAGCCTCACTTCCACATCCCGGCCTGTGTAAAGTCACTGTTCTGGTATTTGTCTTCAGAGAGCGAGGAACCGGGAAGCATCTCTGTCTGACAAGCGCTCGGAGAGAGAATGAGATACGAGAACTGCGAAACAAGGGGGGGGGGGGGCTGAGAGAAATGGGAGTGCTCATCATGAAGACATGTGGGGGAGTGGAGATTTAACTCCACCATTCTTGAACTCGTCCCTAGATGGAGGTGATTCGTCAGATTCACGCCTCTGCAGCTTTACCCCCGCCGAAAGAGAACCTTTGTATGAACCGTGGAGGTGGGAGGGGGGGCCCAGAGGCGATTTGGACGCCGTGGAGAAGAGAAAACTCTTGCCCCTTCTGGGAATCGAACCCTTGCTCTTCAGCACGTAGCCCGTGTCTGCTCCTACTGAGCTCATCTGAGTAAAGTAAAAGTAAAAGTAAAGCTGTCCATGTAACAGGCAGTGGAGGCCCATAAGGTTGTGAGACGTCGAGGCTCCCACATTATCTAGACAATCTGTTCAAAGATGGCGGTAAGGTTGTCAGCCTTACTCGCCGGCCACTCTTTACTCTCCAGAAAAATTATATAATCAATTACTGGTACTCATTTCCGTTAGATGTTGAGTATGGCACGAAAATATTTGTTTTCCCCTCACTCAATCTCTAGCTCTGAAACCTTCCAGCCCACTGTGGCCCTGAGGTCGACTCAGCCTCTAACAGAAATGAGTACCAGGAACCTTCGTGGGGGTTAAAGGACTGCCCTCGCGTAAGGCTGACAACCTCACCGCCATCTGTGAGCCGATTGTCTAGAATATGTGGTAGCCTCGACGTCTCACAACCCTATAGGCCTTCACGGCCTGATACAGGAATAGCGTTACTTTACCTTCTGCTCATCTCTCGTTGCGTTTCATCTACAGGACGGCGATTTTAGAAAAAGACAGGACGATGGATAACGTCCAGGAACATAATATTTGTATCTTCATATCTCTCTGGCGCATGAATACTAATCCCACAAGCAGGGCGGAGTTACGATTGGCACCCAATGATGTTGGTTACGTAGCAGATCACGTGACCGATGTGCAACCAGGTTTTGGGCAAAGGGTTAGGCAAGATCCAACAGTTTATGACTATGGTACATTGGTACAAATATTACGTATATTTTCTGACATTATCCATCGTCTTGTCTTTATATATAAACAGTCGAGTTTATATTTCAAAACACAAAGTTTCGGAGACTGGATTCTGCCTCCGTCTTCAGGTAAAACTGTCGTGTAGTGCGACATCAGGTAGCAAAAAGGTGTCGTGTAATGTAGTGTACTGTGATGTAAGTAGTATAATGTAGTACGATATAGTTTGATGTAGTATGGTATAGGTAACAAATAGGTAGTAG
>NW_019718310.1:289-445 GCF_002891405.2 Cryptotermes secundus | reverse complement strand
ACTTCCTGTCTCCCCTCTGTCCAGTTGCACTCTAACTTTCTGATCAATGTACAAATTATTAATCAATCGTCTTTCACGCCAATCGATACCCGTTTCTTTTAGGATCTGCATTAATTTGGTCCAATTTACACGGTCAAATGCCTTCTGCCAGTCTAT
>NW_019718310.1:0-167 GCF_002891405.2 Cryptotermes secundus | reverse complement strand
CTCTATTTTCCTTTCAATTCTTCTTTTAAGTATCTTTGCTATTATCTTTGTTGTATGTGCAATAAGGCTTATTGTGCGATGGTCGCTGAATTTTGTAGCTTTTGTCTTTTTCCTTAAGGCATCCATTGTAACTTCTGTAAAGTCCTTGGGCCACTCTCCACTTTCAT
>NW_019718309.1:0-2207 GCF_002891405.2 Cryptotermes secundus | reverse complement strand
AATATAGCAGCCGTCGCGGAAAGAAGAACCGGACGTGTGTGTAACCGTGTATTTTGGAGTGTGTGATAGTGATACATAGCTCCCCTACTGTAAGCGTGTAGACTACTGAAGACATAGTGAACTGATTTGCGCATAGGGTTATAAATCGTGAAACCCCGCAACAGTGTAAACAGATTAATGCGATTAGGGTTATAAAGTGTGAAACCCGCAACTGTGTGATAAATAATTGTAGCCGTTACTTGTAGGCTGTTGAATAAATCAATTAACCATCTCTACGGCATCTTCATAACAAAAACACGTTACACTGGTGTCAGAAGTGGGATTTGGACTTATACACGTGACCAACGAGATTCGAACTCAAGACACGTGACATTTGGTGTCAGAATTGTTTTACGAACTTGAACAGACTCGACAAATAATTGAATTATTGTGCACCGAGTATTTTACTGCTGCAACATGGACATGGAAAAGATGATGGAGCGTCTGTTGTTCGCCCAGGAGCAAATGGTGGTCAGACAGAAAGCCGATATGGAGGAAGAGAGGAAGAAAGAGAAGGAAGAGATGGAGGAAAGAGAAGGAAGAGAGGAGGAAAGAGAAGGAAGAGTTGGAGGAAAGTAGGAGGAAAGAGAAGGGAGAGGTGGAGGAAAGTAGGAGGAAAGACAAAGAAGATTTGATGGCCAAATTAGACTCCTGTCAAGAAAAGGCGGAGATCAGCCACTAGGAATTCCTATCCAGAATGGACGCCGACTCGAAAGCCTGGCGAGAAGAAATGGCCGCCTGGCGAGAAGACTTCCGCCGAGACGAGAGCAACCCCAGCAGCGGCGGCCCAACAAGAAGAGGTCCCCATAGTGATACCGGTAGGAGTGACGATGGCCTGCAAAGAAAGGGAGGCACGTCCAGAAGAAGAAGAAGAGCCGACTTCGGCGAACAGAAAACCTGAGTCGGCAGAACTACTAGAGGTACCCGTACAAGACGCCGAAGTAATGCCGGTCATAGAACCGAAGAAGAAAAGGCGCAGGGACCGAAATCGACGAAATAAGAAGAATCCGGCACGGGAAAATTGCGGACCCCAGAATAAATTGGCCGTCGCCTGTAGGAAGGTGTCCCGCCGTGCGACAGTGGCATGGCGCCGGAGAAACATCGTCAGGAAAACTCGGACCCGAAGAGATCATGCGTCCCGGACAAAGTTGGCTGCCATCTGCAGGAAGATATCCCGTCGCGCGACAGTGGCACGACGTTGGAGAAATGACTTCAAGAAGGAAAATCCCCTGGGAACATTCGGATGTCGGAGAAAGGACTTGGCTCCACGGTCTTGTACCAGCAAGTGGCGGGAAGTCCAGAAGGAACAACGACGTCAGCGAGTGCAAACAACGCATCAAGAGCTGTTACGTCGATATAAGGAACCTCCGAAGAAAGGAATGATCAAGGATTGGACCTTCTGGAGGGGACGACCCCCTCCAAAATGGAAAAAGAGGCTTCAAGCAGAGGAGGAACCGGTAATGTAGAAGAACCGGCCTCCCCAGAGAGAGTGAATGTGCCGTGGGAGAAAGCGATGGATGAATGGGATACAACTGGATCTTCTGGCGAGCTGAAAGGAAACCGCTCGAGACGAGTTGGCCTTAAGAAGGGAGCGGTTGTAACGGCAGGATGATAGTCGCTGCGAGAAGTAGCCGAAACAGGAGATGCTGCAAGAACAGCCTCCGAATGAAAAGGAACGGGGATGTACCGTTAGGCTATTCGGGACGAACATCCTTAAGGATGGAGCAGTGTGACATGTTGCGCAACGGAGAACCCCTCTCTACCCAGCAGCAACGTGGCAACTCAGGCCACAGTGACGCGGCGGGCGAGTCAGCGCTCCGTAATCCCCCCTCCTCACGGTATCGTAACGCGCAACGCGCGGTGACGTAAGTCGGCGTGAGGTAACAGCGTTGCTACGTAACAGGCCCACACAGCCCCTATATAAGAGAGCTGTGCTGCCTGCAAAGTTAGTTGTAACGTAGCAGTCAGCGAGTTCAGTTCCGAGTTAGTTCCGAGCAAGCCTACGAGCGAGTGTGTGATCACCAGTTCTCAAGGCAGCAGCCTGCGAGTAGAGTTGGAATATAGCAGCCGTCGCGGAAAGAAGAATCGGACTTGTGTGTAACCGTGTAATTGGGAGTGTGTGGTAGTGATACATAGCTCCCCTACTGTAAGCGTGTAGACTACTGAAG
>NW_019718308.1:0-235 GCF_002891405.2 Cryptotermes secundus | reverse complement strand
CACGTTAATTGTGTGTGGCAGGTACGCGGACAACCGGTGTCATTTTACCAGAAAGAAAGTCCATTACTAGGTTACAGCACTGTAAATTCAATGTGAGCATAGCAACAGTTATTCACGCTACAATAGAATTATCAGAAGCGGTGTTTTCTGTGCTTTCCGCCCAGGTGGCTGTTTGACTGTGAATTATTCGATCTGCAAGAAAATGCTTTTTCTGTTAGGTCCGTCCAGAAGACAT
>NW_019718307.1:0-707 GCF_002891405.2 Cryptotermes secundus | reverse complement strand
CTAGCTTGGTAGCTTTTCGTTGCTAGCTTGCTAGTTTTGCGTTGTTTGCTTGCTTTCTTTGCGTTTCTTCCTTGCAAGATTTTTTGCTAGCTTGCTAGCTTTGTGTTGCTAGCTTACTAGCATTCCTTTGCTAGCTTGCTAGCATTGCGTTGCTAGCTACTAGCTTTGCGTTACTACATTGTTAGCTTGGCGTTGCTAGCTTGTTAACTTAGAGTTGCTAGCTTGTAGATTGCTAGATTTGCGTTGCTATCTTGATAGATTTGCGTTGCTAGCTTTCTAGCTTTGCGTTGTTAGCTTGGTAGCTTTGCGTTGCTAGCTTGCCTGCATTTAATTTCTAGATTGCCAGCTTTGCGTTGTTAGCTTTACAGCTAAGCTTTTCTATGTTGCCAGCTTTGTGTTGCTAACTTGCCAGCTTGGCTTTGCTAGCTTGCTAGCTTTCATTTTCTAGCTTGCTAGCTTTCATTTGCTAGCTTGCTATCTTGAAAGATATTCGTTGCTAGCTTGCTAGCTTTGCGTTGCTAATTTGCTAGCTTTGCGTTGTTATCTTGCTAGATTTGCCTTGCTAGATTGCTAGTTTTGCGTTGCTAGATTGCTATCTTTCCTTTGCAAGCTTACAAGCTTTGCGTTGCTAGCTTGCTTGCTTCCTTGCTAAGAGTTTCTTTCTTGCTAGATTTCGTTGCTAGCTGGCTAGCTTTGCGTTGCTAGCT
>NW_019718306.1:95283-113611 GCF_002891405.2 Cryptotermes secundus | reverse complement strand
GTATTAGTGTGCAATAAATCCATTCACCAATCCAAAACCCATCTGCAGTCACTCCATTAATTGTGATAATATGTTAATTTGTGCTACCACAAATCTTTCATGATTACATTTGTATTTCTGGATGTACCTGCCTTCATTAAATACTCCCCAGAAACAAAGACTACACCCACTGAGATACTCTGATTTGGAGACAATATTCTAACTAATAAATAATTTTTTATGTTATTTTCTTAGAAGTTCACATGCTCGTTCCATAAAAATATATATTCACTACACATCAAGTAATAACAACACAAACTAAAAATGTTGCNTGAGATACTCTGATTTGGAGACAATATTGTGACAAATAATTTTTCCTGTTATTTTCTTAGAAGTTCACATGCTCGTTCTGTAAAAATATATATTCACTACACATCAAGGAATAACAATACAAACTAAAAATGTTGCTCATAACGTTTGAAACAACAAAAATTTTATTTCCTAAAATCCACAGTTTTTTTTTAATAAACACAAAAACAAATATAAATTGTTACTGAAAGTGAGGTAAGATAAATTAAGTTTGTGCTTGTTATTACTAGCACAAAAACTGTTCTTTCATTCTGTTTTCACACACCTAAAGATAAAATGTATGCTACAGTTATTTGCCTGTTGTATTGTCTTGTATAAATTAAAATTATATGCAAAGAAATTACAAAATATGTATATTTAATGAAGATGAAATATTGACAGACTTTGTGTTTTCAATGGAGGTTTTGGTATTTGTATCATGTTTTAGGGAAGTGCCATATCTCAAGTTGATATTTGCCACGCACTGTGTCGGCCTGGGTTCGGTCCTGGAGATCATGTGGGATTTGTGATGGAAAAGTGGCACTGAATAGATTTCTCCTGTAAATTCTCATTCCACCAACTGCTCCAGATTCATAAATCATCCCATTATATGATTTTATATAGGCATGACACTGTCAGTGCCATTAGATAACCAACATCAAGGATGTTGCTTCAGGCCAACATGTATTTCAGAGAGAGGACCAAGAGGGATAACAAAAAATTGTGTTTGAACATAACTTTTAAAATTGTTACTTAAAATAATGACAGAGTTGACAAATCAATATTGCAACAATGAAAAGTTTAATGTTGAAAATGGAATGCAGTGCTGTAGTGTGTGTCAAATTGGCACAAGATTTGTTACAATTGCAGAACTTTTTATTCTCGTTCTATGACCAGAGAGTAACAAACTTAAATATAAATATTTAACCCTGATATTTTTAATGTTGCATGTCTGAGAGAATTTATTCACAGTTGTCAGAAAAAATGTCCTTTTTGCAGGAATTATTCCCTGGATCAAAGTACAAATTTGTGAATGAGAATGATGTGTACAAATTAATCATTAGTAATCCCAAGGTGGAAGATACTGGAAAGTACACAATTGAGATTGCTGGAATAGCTTGCACAGCTTACCTAGATGTAGATGGTAAGTCAGTTTTGGTCCTCTTTGAAAACTGAAACTTATTGAATGTTAACTGGGAAGTAAATTTGTCCTGGTACCACTCCACTCAACTTCTATCTCATGACTTAATATGATTTCTTTAGTTAGAATTCTTATGCTGATGCCTTTTATTCATTAAAATCAATACTACTCTGCCCAAAAAGTATTTGACCTTGGGCTGGGAAAACAAAGTTCTGTATCTTGGTGGTTACAGTACCTAATCCCCTTCAAAGTATGCCCCTTATGACTCCACACACCTAGCTCAGCAGTCCTTCCATCGCCGGAAGCAATTCTGGAAGACTTCTTTTGGAATGGCATGCAGCTGTGCCATCACGTTCTGTATGATGTCCTCTTGGCTGTCAAAACAGGAACCTTTTAGCAGTGTCTTCAGTCTCGGGAACAGCCAGAACTCACAAGGAACCATGTCAGGAGAGTAGGAAGCCTGGCAAACCTGCAGAATGCCATGCTTGGCCAGGAAACCCTGGATCAGGTGTGATGAATGAGCTGGGGCGATGTCATGATACAGCTGCCAGTTGCGTGAGTCTCACAGCTCCAGTCTCTTGCACCGAACTGCATCACGAAGATGGCAGAGGACTCCTTGGTAGTATTCCTTATTGACAGTTTGGCCTAGTGGTGCATACTCATGATGCACAACACTCCAGTAACTGAAAGAACAGTCAGTATCACCTTCACAATGCTCCAAACCTGTTGTGCTTTTTTAGGCCTTGGGGATGTTTGATTCTTCCATTGTAACACCTGGACCTTGGTTTCTGGGTCATATCCATACACCCACAACTCTTCACCAGGGACCACAGTCTTCAGGAACTCAGGGTCCCTGTTGGCACATTCCAGCATGTCCTGTGCAACCTCAAGGCGGAGTTGTTGCTGCTGCGGCAAAAGCAGCTTGGGCACAAATTTTGCTGCCATTCTTCGTATGCCAAAATCCTCAGTTACAATTGTGTTTGCGGAACCTCTGCTGATCCCAACCTCATCAGCAACTTCCTGGATGGTCAAACGATGGGCCTCCATGATCAATGTCTGCACTTTTTCAATGACATCAGCATTTCGACTCATTGACGGTCTCCTGGAATGCTGGTTACTGTCCGCCGACATATGGCCATCTTTAAAGTTGTTGAACCACTCTTTAACTTGAATGACCCCCATTGCACCATCGCCAAAAGCCTGCTGAATTTTGCGGATTGTTTCCGCTTGGATATCCCCAAGTTTCTGACAAAACTTGATGCAGTATGACTGTTCCAAGTATTCTGTCATCTTGAGTGAAACAAGAATGCCACAAACACATGTTACACCACTTCACTATCTGGCAGCCACAGATGCATCCGGTGGTGTTGCGAGTCAGCAAAAAATCATGCATGCGCATGAAGTCCCTTCTACCACTATGCTTAGTTTCCCCATCACTTTGGCCATTATAAAGTCAGATACTTTTTGGACAGCAATGTATTTTTCCTTCTTACAAAACCCACTACGGAAGGCTCAAAGCCAGTAGCAGCTAGTTCTTGAATGAACAATGAAAAATATGCTCTTAAAAACGTAATAAACTGGGATTAATATGTTGCAGCTTTAGTAATATTTTAGTTTCAAAACTCTGAAGTTAAAAATGCCAGTGCCTGATACTCTCTGTTTGTATAGAATCTGATGCAGTTTATTCATTCACCAAACCTTTGAGTAAGAAGACTGATGGCTTCACAAAGCATGAAACACTAATGGAATGTACTGTGAACAGCAGTATGGCAATGGTATCTTGGTGGAGAGGAGATAAAAAGATTTCGGTATGTAAAACACTTATACAATTTCAGTCATAAATTCTTTGCCTTCTGATAACAGCATCAATATCTGTTCAATTTAATTCCATTACATTTGTGTTGAAACAAGTGGACAATATTCATGTCCTGAATGTCATTCCTTTATGGAAAATATATGCAAATTGACACAAGGGTTTTAATTATGAACTATGCATTCATTCAGTTTACACAATCATTTTAAATTACATCCTGAAATTAAAAGAAGTACATTGTGGGATACATACATTTAAAATACCTTGAATCTGAAATTATAACATCTATTTTATGTGTATTAATTCATTACAATGGACTTCAATACAAATTCACAATTCTTTTTCTTTTGTTACATAGGATGATGATAAGTATGAAACTGCCAAGGAAATGTCTGGTATTTGTCGACTAACAATTAAGGACTGTGAAATTGAAGATAGCGGTGAATATAGTTGTAGAATTGAGAAGCAAGAAGACAAAACCACAACATTAGTTACAATTATTGGTAAGTAACATAATATGTATGCACCATTGTAAGCCTGTGAGATAAATGTAGAACATTTGGTCTTTCTTTCTGGCATTGTGATGTATCAGGTAGAGAGTGTAACAGGATATTGTGTACTGGAATTTCCTCATATTTCTAATTTTAATGCTTGAAAAAAGACATAAATTCCATTTGCAGATGCCTATTTTCCTTCATCACATTGAGCACAAAAAAATATATTCCATAACATATTTTAGCTTAGTGTACAGTACAAAGGAAAATACTGTGACAATTTTTATTATAAAGAGTGCAGTCAAAGTTGCTGGAAAAATTTATTTCTACAAATAATTTAACTTAATTCTCTTAATGTTTTCACTGCAATCCTGAGTACTTTTTGTCATTAAATTTTTTCCTAAACCATTGTCATAATTTTCCTTCATATTTATTACAAAAATATTATGATCATCATCGCCATTGTCATCAACATCATCATTGTTGTCGTCATCATTATCATTGTTGTTGTCATTTAGAAATTTCGTAGAACAGTTTGAAGCAGTCACCAGTAACTGCTATTGCATAAACAGTAGCTGATTATTGTAATCTGGGTGGACAATGCCTGAGGTGAAACAAAGTATTTTAGATGTACTTCGATTTTATTGCTTCCAAGTGGTTTGCATTATGAAATACCCAGTGCCCAGAAATCATCAACACAAGCGCCAGAGAACAGACTGTGCCATCAGGAAACAAACCATGTCATATCACTGGCGTTGATTGTATTAAGTATGAAAATGCTGTTGTTGAAGCAAATTCTGTGCTGTATGGTTTTTATTCTGCATTAGCGCATGATGCAGTCATAAAGAAAATGGTAGATGAAACAAACAATTATTGAACTCACATATTATCACAGTCCATAGATATTGCTCAGTATTTCAGATGCCAGTAGTGAAAATCAGCTGCAAGAGAAGTCTTGGTCCTTGGTTTTACTACATGAAGGAATCTAGTTTATTATCTGAGCATGGCTGTCTGTTGGAATACCAATTTTCTGTAAAAAAAAATTAAGTGGTTTCACATTTTGAATTAGTTCCACAGATGCAGCACTTCTGGTAGACTCTACAAAGTACAGAAACACTAGGTTTCAATAGATGCTCCTCCTGAGGAAAACTGTTTTTGTAGATGAGACACTAGTCCCTTTAGTGGGTTATCTCATACTGAAATAATGCATACACCAAAAGGCCCACAAATGAGGCATCAGACTTCTTGAAAAATTACAGTGGTAACTGTTATATACAGGGAATTCCACTGTCTCTTCAGGGAAGGAAACAGATCTATCACTACTAGAGTGGTAATGACATTGTCTCATACATCGCTTGGTTTACAGACAGACGTTATAACTGTCATTTAATACATATGTTTACCATTTAAACATAAATCATTAGATATACTACTCATCTTCTTGGAGCACTGCAGTCTAACAGAAGATGTAATCCACCACAGGTCGTACACACAGAAATTAAGAAAGGAGAAATTATAGCTGCCAAAAATATGAAGAGAATTTTTGTTGTTAAGGGGTATGAAAATTTGGAGGTTCTAATCCTGAATGTCTGATACTACAGTGAGACTCTTGAGATTAGAAAGATTCAGAATATTATTTTGAAACCTGAAGAAGTTATTAATTACATAATGAAAAACATCAGTTTATTCCACAGAAAAAATATGGAATCAGTGAGACATATGCTGCTTTTACACTGATGTGAATTATCATCAATGCATATACTTTTCACAGTGCTCAAAAGGCACAGAAGACACACTCCTTAAAATGTTGCACATCCTCAACAATGCATGGTGGTGACATGAAAATATATCCAAGTGTTACAACGCAGACATTTATGGCTGCCATGCCAATGAACGTATTAATGTATTCTTGGTTATTTACTATCAAGGAATGCATATGGAAATATTGATTCATTGTAAATATTTTGCAATTTATATGGACTTCTCCCTAGAGTAGTTAAAAGACATTTGCCTGTTCAAATAATCCCTGTGGGTATGAAACTCAAAGGTTCATGTCAACTTTTACAGAAACCTATGACTTTATACCACCACCTCCTCCTTCCCCCTTCCCTTCCCCCCTCCTTTAAAATGGTCCTTTCCGGTATGTTTTTCAGTCAAAGTCTTATAAGTACTTCATTTTTCAGCCATATCCTATTACAGTAAGCACCCCATTATCTGGCATGTGTGGGGAATGAGGTCTGCCAGTTACATGAATCTCTTGTCTGCATGAGAAGAACTCTTACAGAAACCTAGTACAAAGCCAGCATATTTTCACTATAGTTATTGCATGGTAGTCTTCTATGTGATGCAATGGATATATGGCTGAAAGATTTCAGATCATGTACTGTAATGTGATCACAAATTCAATTAGCCTCTATTTTAATGGTCCTTGCATAGTGTTAGTGGTAGCTGAGGAAACCACCATGTAGTGGGTAGCCATGTGCTTGTCGCAAATTTGTTTTTGAATAGCTGTATAAAAATGGTAGGTTTTCTTTCAAAATTTTGCTGTTTTGATGAGAATTCTGGATGCTTGCATACTGGATAATTGGGAGTTACTGTAAACCTCTTTCATTTAACAGTCCTAATAATGACAGACAAAGGTGACAAATTAAGAAGTTCTTCTTATGGGATTTTCCTTTTTTTTGACCTTTAAATTATATACCTTGGAGTCAAATGTGCTCCTCAGTGCTATGATTAAAATTATCTTCAATTTTTTTTCTTCCTTCAGAATGAGACATGAAGCTGTCAATGCATATAAAGTAAGATTTTGAATTGTATTTTTTTACAGTTTGCAGAATTTAGTCATGTATAAAATAATGTATTTATCAATATTTATGATGATACTGTACCATTATAATGAATGTAATGGCATTATTTTTTAACATAGCAAACAATTCCTTTTTCAGAGTATCCATACAAATTTGTGAAAATCCTAAAGAGTCAACAGGTAACAGAAAAAGATCAAATAACCCTACTGTGTGAGCTAGATGATGCAGGAGGTGAAGTAACATGGCATAAGAACAATGAACCAGTGAAACCTGACAAGAGGTTAGTTTCAGACATCAACAAGTTAATGCCATTATATTCCAGTCTGTCACATCTATAAGAGATCAGAAAAAAACATACATCTATAGGACTACATACACACACACACACACACACACATATATATATATATATATTGTCACGTGTTGGGTATATGTCACACGACAAATAACTTCACGCTGTCTTTGATCTAGTGAATTTATTCACTCGCTCTTACAATTACACAATTTACAACTTCACAAGTACTGCCATTGGCAGTANATATATTGTCACGTGTTGGGTATATGTCACGCGACAAATAACTTCACGCTGTCTTTGATCTAGTGAATTTATTCCACTCGCTCTTACAGTTACACAATTTACAACTTCACAAGTACTGCCAATGGCAGTATCACAAATACTTCTCCTCTTTCCATTCACTCCAGCGAATGCTAGACTGCAACTGACTGGTTACTCCCTCTCACTAACTAATACTCCTGTTATGTAGCTTCTGCACTGACAACACAGAAAACAGTTATGTGATAGCTTTTACTGTTGTGTGACGTCATGTTTACCGATTGCCTAGTAACAGTCGCTGCACGGGCTCCCCTGTTGCGTGACGCCTTGTTTACAAAGGCGTTGCTGGGCAATGCTACCGAGAGTTGTTTATTGCTGCATAGCAACCAGCGCGCTTTGGCTCAGCTCACTTTGGCTCTACTCGGCACGGCACTGAGAAACACCACTTTCTTTACTGTTGCGTAACCTCGTTTCCACTGTTCCGTAACTTGGCAACCGACTGTTTATCAAGGGTCTGTCTTCGTGGTAACTCATTCCACCTCCCATTGCCCAGAAACGGTTAGACATGTCACAATATATATATATATATATATATATATGAATACATACACACTTATATACAAAGAAAAACAAATTCCATATAAAATAAGTTTGAAACCACAGTAGTCACATTTCTTCCTAAACATCTTACTCTCCTAGGCTGGGTTTCTGCAGTGTATAAAAAGAGCTCTGTATATCTTACCTTTTCATTTTGGTGTTACAGTTATTTGCATCTTAGCAGGATGTGTCAAATAATATAGCAAAAAATTCTGTCAATTCACATTCAAATTTCAGTACAGTTAAGTAAATGAAACTGTAACTACTTTTCTTGACATTTTCAGAAACAGAAATTTATCTTACTTACTAAGACTTCATCTGTAGTAGTTTGAAATGTATTTGAAAAATGTTTTGATATAACAGTGCATTTATGTGATACGTTCTATACGAAAGGCAAAAGATTTTTAATCATGTCTGATGGCCAATTTTTGTGTAACATGGGAAATAGACATCTACTATCTGTGAGTAAAGTAATATATTTACACATAGCTTCATTCATTCCTCTAATATCGTGCTCCTTCTAAGTTTATAAAGCATTTGTATTGCAAGTTCCAATTGTGAGTCCTTTGTCCTTGGAATTTTGCATTTCAAATTAAGACTACTTGGAAATATTAAGTACATAGACTTTTATATAAAATACCCATAATATAATTGCAGATTCTTAAACAACTATATAAAAGGGGGAAAAAATTACTGTTGAGATCTCTAAGGACGGCAGTATCACCCTAATCTCCTGTTGATAGAAGAGGCACAAAGACATGAACCTTAGGGGTTTAAGATTTTAAATATTAAGAACTGTAAAAAATTTAACTCAGCCACATTTTATCTTAATTAAAATTTTTATATAAAACTTTTATTCAACTTAATGTACTATGATCAATGTAATAGTAGTTTCCTCAGTNTGCCGTGTATTACACGGTGCGAAAACCCAGAAGACGACTTTCTTCAATGTAATAGTAGTTTCCTTAGTATGTTGTTATGCCTTCTGAAGATGGTCATAACTGACCAAAACATGTAAAGGCATGTTTTGAGTCACACTGAACAGTGTTGTCATATCATTCTATAAAAGACACTTTCTTGATTTCTTCACTAGAAATGTTGCACACATAAATGAAATATAGCTGTAATTTTTTCTATATCTGTAAGTCCCATAACCATTCAGTTGAATAAAAAAAAAGTAAAAGTAAAGCTATCCCTGTAAGAGGCCATGAAGGCCCATAGGGTTGTTAGATGTTGAGGGTCCCACATTATCTAGACTCAAAGATGGCGGTAAGGTGATCAGCCTTATGCTCCGGCCGCGCTTTACTCCCCAGGAAAATTATTTAATTAATTCGTGGTACTCATTTCTGTTAGAGGCTTGAGTGAACCCCAGGCCCATAGTGCGGCTGGAAGGATTAGGTCAATTGAAAAAAATCCAATGGCTTCGTCAGGACTTGAACCATTCACGCAATATACTTTTCAAGTAAGTGATTATAAACAATCTTATATACGTTTTCGTTTATTATAGGGTCCAAATTATTAAAGATGGTAGAAAGAGGAAGATCATTATCAAAGACTGCAAAGTAACTGATGCCGGCATTTACACATGTACTTCAAATGCAGACAAAACAGAGTGTGAACTTATTATTCAATGTAAGTATTATAAATTTTTTTATAGAATTTTGTAAAAACTGAGCAAATATATAATGAGTATTCTTAATTTTCAGATCAGAACCGATTCAACAAGAAACTCAAAGACACAACAGTTTTGGAAAGAGAGAAGCTTGTTCTTGATGTGGAACTTCAGGATCAAACAGCTCCAGCTGCCTGGTACTTCAATGATGAGCCAATACAAGAATCTGAAAGGTAAAGTAGAATTGTATAACTTATTAATGTTTTGGATATTGATTTTGATGCTGCAGTGTTAGAGGGTGTGTAAATCTATCTATAAGAATGAGTTTATATTAGAAGAAAATGTTGTGGCATATAGACCCATTGCTAACCAGTGACTCGGTAAACAGCAGCTGTTGCTGGGTAATGCCTGCAACAATAGAAGAACGGTGTTTTGTATGTGGTCTGTGCTGTGACTGTTCCATGCAATGGTGTGGTAAACGCACCTCTACAGAAGTAGAGGAGCTGTGTTTTCCTCATGGTCAGTGCCAAGGAGTTATCTTGAAGACAACTGGCGCTACAGTTCAGTTGAGAGTTCAGTTGCGGGATATTCACTGGGCAGTAATGACGTGAGCACGGAAAGTTGAAGAATCTCCACTGTTATAAGCTGTTGCTAGGGAATGGCTGTTGAAGACACAGCAAAATGGAAAGAGGTTTAGTGGGCGCTGTGGTGATCTGTGAATTGAGGAGTTTAGCAGTGGTGCTGTAATTACTTGTAGTTCAGTGTGGTATATACATCCATTCACCAGTCCATACACCATCTGTAATCACACCCCAAAATACATGATAATATGAATACAAGAATCAGCCTCCCACTCTTCGTTGAGGGACTGGTATCATTGTGTCTAGTGTGAGGGTTAAATGGGTCTCTCATTACAGTGGCCTCTGGATATGGAATGTAGCTGTGAATATATTGAACAGGTAGTTATGGATAGCTAACAAATTGTGGTCTTCAAGGCTGGTGGCTGTGTATGGAACTGACAACTTCAAGCTGTAAAAAGAAGCATTTTACAATATGTTACACAGGGCATCAGACTTGGGTTTTTTTGGAATGACTTAAGAAAGATGAAGCAGATATGATTGTTAGAACTTGGAATTTCAGGAGACTACATAGGTCAGGTTAATTGAAAAAAATAATGAGAATGTAAGCCGGGAATAAATTATATTTAATGGGAGTACTGGAGGTCAGCTGGGACAAAGGTGACACTGAACTTGCAGATGATTTAACATTCTTCTATGGAAATGGGAATTCTAAATATAAACTAGAAAAAGGCTCTCTCATGTGCTTGGGGATCATATAAGCAGTAAAGAGATAGAGTTTCTTTGTGATAGAATGTTGCATGTGGGCCTGATTCTAAGGTGGTTTATGTGATATTATTGTTCTGAATATATATGCTCCAATTGAGAATGAAAGTAATGCAATTTTTTTTAAGACATTATCCATTTCCTTTTTTTATTTAAAACATTTCAGGGGCTGAATTCTATCTCTGCCATCAGGTAAAAATTTTATCTGAAGACAGAGGCAGAATCCAGTCTCTGAAATATTATTTAAATAAAAAAACAGGACAATGGATAATGCCCCAAAACACAATAATTGCATTAATATACCACTGTTACAAACTTTCAGATTTTATGTAATTAATGGCTGAAAGGAAACCCTTGATGAACTAAAGCACATATTCAGTTAGTGGATGTTAAGAAACAGAATCAGGTTGAAATCTCAAAAAGTTTTGCAGGTCCAGGAATCTTGGATGATGATAATATGGACGTCTATAAGTATCGGAAAGTATTAGAGCAAAGACTAAAATTTAAGCCGAAGGGAGTTTATATTATGGGTGAAATCAGTATGAACTATGGTCTAATGAAAATTCTCAACATTTGTATATCAAAAGTAGCAGGCTAAATTACAGTGGCTGCAGAATTCAGAGTAGAGTAGGGTGGAGTGGAGTAGAATAGAATAGAGTAGGATAGAGTAGAGTAGAGCAGAGTAGGTTAGGATAGGGTAGGGTAGGCTACAGTAAGATAGGGTAGGATGGAATGGAGTGGAGCAGAGTAGAATATAGTAGAGTAGGGTAGGGTAGGGTAGGGTAGGGTAAGGTAAGATAAGGTAAGGTGGAATGGAATGGAGCAAAGAAGACTGGGACAGAGCAGAGTAGAGTTTTTTGCATTCCATAGATTCTTCTTTGAGTTAAACTGAAAGATTCAGAATAAATCATAATGCAAGTACAGAAATTTATTTCACATGTAGATGTCCTTGAAGCTGAAGAATTTTTGAAATGAGTACAAAGAAAAATCTTACTTCACATATACACATAAAGATTTAAACATTTCAATAGTGGTAAAGTCATCTGCAAATTAGAAGGAATCAATTAAAATGTAAGGTTTTAGTGCAGACCTTAACAATTTTGTATCATGATTTAAGCTTTTAATCATCAATGTAAGATTACTGAATAATTTGATACCTGTATAGTACACTCCTCCGTTCTATTTAACGAGATGACTATTTGGTATATAAAGGGAACATATATGTCTTGTGTATTACATTGTGTACATCTGTATTTCTTTGAAAATATTCCAAGTTTTCCACCACAAATAATAGTAAATAGAATGTGTATTCGCTTTCAAGTGGCAGTATAATAAACTTCTGGAAACGTTTTAGAAAGAGACTGCTTTTAACACCTACCAATATTCTAATTATTTTCTTGTTTATGAACTAATTTATTCCTGTCTATTGAGTTTTCCCAGAAGATTAACCCATATGTTAGTACAGAGTGGAAGTAAAATAAGTAAACCAAGTTTAAAGTACCTGTTTTCTGGGTGGTGTGACCCTCCACATGGAAAAGCATGCAGAGCTTAGTTTGGGAATAGTATGAGGACTATTCAGAAAGTAACCTCCAGTAAACTGGTCCCTTGTTGCATGAATTCCACCAACAGCAGTCCTTTCCTGTCCCAGAAAACAGTTCCCATCCATTAACTTGCTGACTGACAACATTTGAACTCTTTCAGCTTGTTTAGTGAATGTGTGCTGCACCACTTTGACCGCTCTTCAGTTTTAACATTCACAAATGAAACCTACGTTTCATCACCTATTTACTCGTACAGTGTGGTTAAGAAATTCATTGCCGTGTTTGTGGTATCGCTCAAGAAAATCAAAGTTGAAGCCATTTTCAGCTCTTTATGTGCACCCATGAGAATTTCTTGAACCTACCTTGCACAAAACTTATGACAGCCGAGCCTCACTGTGATAATCTCGTAGACAGCAGTGCGTGAAATTTTCGGAAATTCACGCAAAAGTTCTGGAATTGTGAAGTGCCATCTTTAACTATGAGCAAAATCATTAGTCAGTACAGTTGGCTGGCCACTTTGCATTTCATTGTGAACATTCCTTCGCCCATCTTTGGACATTCTGCACTGTTGTCTTACAGTTCCTTCACTCATTACTTGTTGACTGTAAACCACTGTGCATAATTCACGATGGATTTTCCCAGTGAATTTCGCATCTATTGGGACTATCAATTGCAGGACACATAACTCACTCAGCAGAGACAGGAATAAACACTAGGTGACCAGTTATGTGATGGTTTACAGGACAATGAAACTTGTGAGACCACCTCACATGTGTGAGCTCTCCTCTCCTCCTACATTAGTTACCTCAAGTAAATGGATGTTACTTTCCGAATAGCCCTCCTGTTTTCAATGTGTTTCTTCCTGTGAGAGTTATTGCTAATTTGTAGGCCAAGAATTTTTTCTTCTACTTCCTCAATTAATTTATTGTCAAAACCTATATTTAAACCAAGGTATTCATGATATTTTGGAAATACTTCTGTCATAACCAAAGAGAATGGGTTTGGAGAGAGAGTTAATACAGTTGCAGGCAAGCCATTGATGTTGTCATATGAAGAAGTAACTATTATAGATGGGGTTTGGATTGGAGAGTGGATTTATTGACCACTTTAACTCACTACTTGTGATGTTGTTTCCTTGTTTGTTTTGTGATAATGGGTCTGAATGCTATAATATTTTCAAGTGTCAAATGACTATAGACTCGGTTTGGATTGGTAATCGGATTTATTTGATTCTTAAAACTCGTAATTATAGGTAATTGTAGCCCTATCTCTAATTCCCACACTCTACAGTTCACTATAGCATGCACTAGTCCTTCTTCATTGGTGGTTCCCTGTAGCGCTCCCAAAGCCGTAAGTTCCTTGGCTTCCATGTCCTATGACTTCTATCATCATTGGCTGGCATCTGTCTCACAACACAACTATACGTTGCCTGGTTATAGCCTTCTAACAAAGGGCTGTTTCTCATGTCCTTGTGGCTCAAGAACAGTAGGGAATTGCAGATATCCATGAAACTTATTAGGCCAATTAAAATGTGTTTAAATTATAGTGAAGTCCAGATACACAAATATTTATTTGATAAAATTTTATTGAGAATGATCTGAAAAATGGAAATTCATTATTGCCATTGCTTAACTGCTACTTTACTGTAGAATATGCCATTAGAAAGGTTCAAGAAAACCAGAAGGGATTGTAATTGGATGGGACACATCACCTTCTGGCCTATGTTGATGTTATTATTTGGTTCAAATCATAAATAATGTGAAGGTAACACATAAATTCAATTAGATGCTAGTAAGGAGGTTCATCTAGAACTAATCATACAGAAAATTAAATGTAAGTTTATGCCTCAATAGTAAAATACAGCATAAAATCATAATATAGAGGAATGTAATGAATACTTAAAAATGTGGCGAAGTCAAAATATTTGGAAATTATGGAAACAAATTAAAATTGCATTCATGGAGAAGTTAGGACCAGGTTAAATTTTGGATGTGGCTATTACAATTCTGAATTTTTATCTTCCTGTCTCAATCACTCACTCATGGAGCTGAGCCCTTCTTGAGAAGCCGCCAATTTTGCAGCTACTCAGGAACTTCCCAGAATATAATGGAATTTTTCCTTGTTTGGTGCAGCAATTAATGATACATTGAAGCTAGGAATGTGAAGTTTGGTATGGAGATAGTCATAAATATGTCTATATATTCTTCAAGAATCATTTTTTATATGTTAGCAGTTACACACATGGGATGATGCCAATCTTTAAATTATATGTGAGAAATTTAATGCAGTTTCGTTATGTAACAGTGAACATTATCCTCAGAAATAGATCAGTAAATTTCAGAATCATTAATAATAACTGTTGCTAGCCTCATAACATATTCTGAAACTCTGGGAAGAAAATATATATCATATTTTCTTTGTAGAACTTCCTGTTTATAAAGTGAGTGTCTTCATATTTGTTTTGACCTTTATTTCTTTCTTCAGAGTTGAGATCAAGAACCTTGGAGGTGGCAAACACCAGTTAATATTCAAGAAAGCAGAGTTAAGTGACACTGGGGAAATCAAGTGTGAATCAGGAAAGCTGTCTTCTGCATGCCAAGTTGTTGTAAAGAAGGGTGAAGAGAAGCCTGTAATAAATTTCCAAGATCGTGTTGAGGGACCAGTTAGTAAACCAATTGTATTTGAAGTACCCTATAGTGGTAAGTTTCTCATTTATATTAGTAACAAAAATGGAAGTTACTAGCCAGTTTTAACATATTGTTGTAAATGAAGATTTACAAAATTTAATTTAATTTTATAATAAAGGTTAAACATACATAATAATTCTTTCTACACAAAATATTTCAGAAATATCAGTTTAAAAATTTCTGTTTTATTAAGTGTGTTTTGATTCTCTCTTACAGTTGGTGGATCAAAGCAATCGCCTGTAGAAGCCAAGTTGATCAAAGATGGGAAAGTACTGCCTCTTAAGGATGTGGAAGTTATTGTTGCAGATGATAAGGCGACATTTAAATTTAAGAAGCCTGCTCGAAATCTGTCTGGCATATATCAGCTAAAAATTTCAAATGCACAAGGAGAAGATACAAAGAATATTAATATAAATATGCAAGGTAATACTGATCTTTTCATTACAGTTTATTGACACATGAACATAAATTTATCAACACCTATTTTCATCATATTGTTCTAGCAGCATAATGAATTCTTATTTTGAGAAAGAGAATATTACATTTTAAAATTTTTAGCTTCTTTAATACAGGAAATTGTATATCACTTTCTGTTCAAGCTGGTATTGTTATGAAGATTTTTAATTCATGTTGAAATGTTATTTGTAGAACTGTCTCTGTGCAGTGCAGTTTAATTACCTTCACGTAGAAGTTGAAATACTTGATATGAATCTAAAGACAAATTTCAATTGGCTGTGTGCAGGAGATATTAATCAAATTTCTCAGTCTACATAAATTATATTTTAATTCACATTGTATTAGTTGTTCAAAATTTATGCAGGAAATCCAGAGATATTAAAATACTTCTCACTCTTATATGAATTTCAGAATTAAGGAAAGTGTTCTGTTTTATTAGTGGGTACTGAAGGTTTATGAATATTATTAAGTCATACTGAGGACTCAGATCAGACTCTGTGAGTTCAAAGTCTGAAGCAGAATAATCATTGCACCTTGGTGGCCCATGAATATTTAGAGATCTGAACTGAATCTCTTTTATTCCAAACATTTAATGGTAAAATATCAGAATCACTACCATCCTCTAAATAACTATAACCATACTACATTTCTGTGCAGGTAACAACTGAATAAAGCCAATGTTATGTCTGAATTTATAATTGTATAACATTACATTTTCCATGCAGTAGAAGTTGAAACTATATAGTTCAATTTTGTTCAATCTATTTATGTTCCATAACTCCAGATACAGGTAGACAGCATAGGATATGGTGACTGCCTAAAGCAGTTAGCTGAAATTTTTTTGAAATAATGCTTCCCAAATGTTCCATGTTGTGCTTTTTATGTACATTTTGAAATAAGTGCTGATTGTATAAAATTTACTGCGGTATTTTTGGACCTCTTAGCAATTTGTTGATTATATTGTATTATGACATGACATCTTAAGATCTTACAGATTTGGTGTGAAGAATATGTCACAGGTGAGGAAGGAAAGTTTGTAATGTTAACTTACACATTAAAATCACAAACACAAAACTACTGCAGACATGCAAAGTAATGCATGAAGAGTTAGTGTTGTGTTTATATATCCTATGGCCTACTACTTCTAAAATGTGTGATTAATTTTTCATAGATGTCCCATCTCCACCACTGGACATCAATGTAACGGATGTATTCCAGACATCGTGTGTTGTCCACTGGAAGCATTCTAAAGATGATGGGGGTCTGCCTATCTTACATTATGTAGTTGAACGCCTGGACATGAGTAAAAAAGGTCTGTTTAAATCCTGTAGTCATGATTTGTGCATTAAATGTAGGTTATGTAGGGTATAAACTGAAACATCCAAAGCAATGCTTGTCATTCACTAGAAGTTGGTATGCTTTCTCAGAACTTAGGGTATGTGGTTTTAATTCTATTACCATACTTTCCTCAAATTTCCATAAAGCATGTGTGGTGATAATGATATTCTTTAATTAGAAATCTAAGTTATTAGTAGTTAAAAGACTGGAGTTTATATTCCATACATTGTGTCAGCTGGACTTGGTGAACTGACAATTTAAGTATATTTCTTGAGCTTCTAAGGATTTTGTAATTTTCTATAATACTAAGTACAACGATTAAATGCCATTAAAGTATAAATGTTTTAAGACCATTGTGACACTATATACAAAATTATTTATTTGATTTTCTTTATTATTTGCATTCAGAGACATTTCTGAGTGGGATAAATTTAATACTCACTGTTTTATATCATTGGATGGAATATCCCTTGATGGGGTTTTAAGCTTAAATTACAAAAACCATTTCCACAGAAAAGAGTGGTAATATCTCAGGTGATAAACATTCTTTTTCTTTACACTAGGTGGATGGGACAATATAGCACAGATTCCTCCAAATGAGCCCACAAAATTCAAATGTGAGGATCTGACTCCAAAGAGAGAATACAAATTCCGGATCAGGGCGGTCAATAAAATTGGATCATCTGAACCAGTACTATTTGCTAAGACTGTTCTTGCTAAGGATCCATGGGGTAAGTTTTGATAACATTTTTATAAATATGCAGTGTAAGAATGGCCCTGAGCCACATATGGAATAAATAAGAATTTTTGAAATATTTGCTAAATGATATACATGAATATATATGTAGTTATTTGAGTTTGTCATTCTTTCACATTACAGCTTGCTACAAATTAATTTGGCTTTTATGATAAAAGAATGATCATGATTCTTTTAATAACAATATTGTGACATGTTGCGAAATCTGAGCCCCCCCCCACACCAGCAGTGACGCGGTGGGTGAGTCAGCGCTCCCCTCCCACCCCTCAGCAGTAACGTAACGCTCGCGGTAATAGGCGAGTAATCACCCCGCAATGCGCAACGCGCGGTGACGTCACGAGCGGAGCCGAAGATAGCCGAGCCCCGTAACCTGGCAACTACGCAATGCTAATCAACAGCGGTGACGTCACGCTAGCAACAGCGTCCTATGCTATACGCCACGTCACACTAGCAACAAGGGTGCCTATTACGTGGCCGTATTGTCCGATCGAGGCTACATAGGGAGCAGCGAAGGCTATTCACAGTTCAGTTGAAACATAGCAGCCTGCGAGTGAGCGATAACTAAGAAGTCAGCGAGCGGAAGACGTATTGTGTGCTTTCAAGACATAGTGAGTGCTGTAGTACAGTTGTACTCGGAGTGTGTATTTCAGGGAGACTTGTATAGCTCCCACGTTATTAGTACGTGAAGACAAGTGAAGATCGTGTTAAGAGACTTTGTTGTAGGGTTTGTAAAGTGTGGAAACCCGTAATATTGTGATCATTAATTATAGCCGTTAGTTGTAGATTGTTCAATAAACCAGTTAACGATCTCTACGGCGTATTCAGTAACGTAAACACGTTACACTGGTGTCAGAAGTGGGAT
>NW_019718306.1:55468-95095 GCF_002891405.2 Cryptotermes secundus | reverse complement strand
GAAAAGGAACGGGGATGCACCGTTAGGCTATTCGGGACGAACAGCCTTAAGGAGGGAGCAGTGTGACATGTTGCGAAATCTGAGCCCCCCCCCACACCAGCAGTGACGCGGTGGGTGAGTCAGCGCTCCCCTCCCACCCCTCAGCGGTAACGTAACGCTCGCGGTAATAGGCGAGTAATCACCCCGCAATGCGCAACGCGCGGTGACGTCACGAGCGGAGCCGAAGATAGCCGAGCCCCGTAACCTGGCAACTACGCAATGCTAATCAACAGCGGTGACGTCACGCTAGCAACAGCGTCCTATGCTATACGCCACGTCACACTAGCAACAAGGGTGCCTATTACGTGGCCGTATTGTCCGATCGAGGCTACATAGGGAGCAGCGAAGGCTATTCACAGTTCAGTTGAAACATAGCAGCCTGCGAGTGAGCGATAACTAAGAAGTCAGCGAGCGGAAGACGTATTGTGTGCTTTCAAGACATAGTGAGTGCTGTAGTACAGTTGTACTCGGAGTGTGTATTTCAGGGAGACTTGTATAGCTCCCACGTTATTAGTACGTGAAGACAAGTGAAGATCGTGTTAAGAGACTTTGTTGTAGGGTTTGTAAAGTGTGGAAACCCGTAATATTGTGATCATTAATTATAGCCGTTAGTTGTAGATTGTTCAATAAACCAGTTAACGATCTCTATGGCGTATTCAGTAACGTAAACACGTTACAATATAAAAAGCACTTCTATAACATTAAAGTCATAACCATAAATTTTTAAATATTATTCATATATGTACCAGTATTTGGTGATTTTGTCATTTCTTTCTGCAGGTATAATTTATATGATTATTATTCTGTGCATCTGAAATTGAAGAGGCCAGTAAAGGTTCTATAAATGGAAAGAAACTTTCAGTTCACTAAAAAAATCATTTTGTTTTTGCAAATTTAGCCTGGAGATAATTAATATTGTGAAATATCAATATACACAATCATCCATCATAAGACATATATGCCTGATTTCAAGTCATGTATATGGTAGAGACTTTTCTTCTGAAAGGAACAAACAATCTCTGGTCATAATAAATGAGTAGTAAGAGATGGGAAAAATTGCAAATTCCAGATATTGTTGCTTTTTATGATACATTTGTTTTACAATTGAAAGAACACAGAAAATAACTGAATAAAGCCTACAGTAGAGGTTGTAAAGAATCATTTCCTGTGGGCACATGCAGTGGATTCGCAGATTTTGAAATTGGAAAATGGTAAATGACAACATTTCAAAATGCCTCTAAAATGAAGGGAAAATTAACACTGAGAACAGAAACTCAGACCTAATCGTAACAGCCCTGTTAGGTGTTATTAAATGGGAACTGCCTGTAATTTAACTTCATACTCTTATTCAGTAGTGAGAGAATTCATTTCTTGATCTTTGATCTGTAGCAGATGTTGAATAGTTTTTAAATAAGGAAAGTCTATCAGAGCATTTAATTGTTCAGGAAAACTGAACCTTTCATACAAAATATGATTTTCAAGTTTATTAATGTCATGGTCATTACTTTTACATTTAATATGGATTATGTTTTCTTCTGAATGCCATTATTCTCTTACTCTCTTTCATACAATTATGGAAATTCTATATCTCAGATGACTTTCCTGGGTATATGCTACACACAGAATTAATAGCAGTAGTAGAAAAAATATCTTTGTGCATTCAGTTTCATGGTACCAACCACCTCAAAATTAATGGGCTTTATGACTAAATGATGAGACCTGGACTCTGGATGATATATCTGTCTTGATGTGTCTAATGTAACAATTTTATATACAGATGAACCTAGCAAACCTAATAATGTTGAAGTTGTGGACTGGGATAAAGATCATGCAGATCTTAAGTGGATCAAACCAGATAGTGACGGTGGAGCACCCATCACCGGCTACATTATAGAATTTAAAGTAAGTATTATGTAGTGAAATTTGATTTGTTTCATTCTGGTCCGTCACATTAACAATTATAAATACAAACCACATGGTCCAATGTGACATATATGTTTTAACATAGTAAAAACTTATATGTCACATTGGACGGAGTGGTTTGTATTTATTATGTAGTGAAATTTCCTATATTCCCCAGTCATATCATCAGTATTAAAATCTAATATAGTATTATGCTTTTCACTTTTTCTGATGGGTGATATATTATGCTTGAACTCACAAATTTCTCCTATTTTTAGTTCCCTTCTTCTGTAGTTTTATTTAATTTGTTACATATTTTTGCTCTGTTATTTTGAATTTTATTAACATGTTAATACTATAATTAATTTATATTATATATATTATAAATACTTCAAATATTACTTCCACATGTAAATCTTACATATGGTTCATATTTGCTTGGAAACACACTGGAGAGATCTTTCTCCTCATCTAAGAAATATTTTGTAGCCATTACTGAAAGTGAAACCCACCTTTGTGGAATATTCTGTAGCATAGACTTTGCACACGGTGCTGTACTGGGTAGTTGCACAGAAGTGTTCAATGTTGATTTTATTACTATCGACTTAATAATATTCAGTATGTATGACAGTTTCACAGCTTTTCCTCTTGCAACATCTTGTTTCTTGCTTTATGTTATTTTTTGTTTTGGATATTTACTACATTAAAATGTAACTACATACAATGTACTGTCTAGTGTTTATTTTTATTTGGAGTTGTTATTTTACCACAGTCCATAACAAATTAAGCCCTTAAAGCCAGTTTTTTTCCCCTCTCACTATTTCACCACAATGCCACTGCCCACTTAACTCTTCCTTCCCTCTTACTTTTCCTATTGAACTTAACTGAAAACCGACTACTCTTCCTAACTCATTGACTCAACTCACTAGCAGACAATGATAACTTAATGCTGACTAGCTCAGGATTTACTAGTCTGCTCTGCTCACTGCATGGAACAGAACTGGTTTCTGCTTTGTACTGAGCTGGGCTCAGCTTGTGTGTGAGATTTGTAGCTTTGTTTTAAATGCTCAAGTGACCACAGCCTTTGGCATCAGCTGATTAGTTTCTGGAACAATCTAGAAGGGAGGAGTCTCAAAACTCTGATATGACAAGAGGTGCACACAGGCCATGTGATGTGATCCCCTTTCTGCGCTTAGCTCCCATGACAATGTATTTATTTAAATACATTCATAATTACCCTTCAGAATAGTAATAATTTAGTTATCAGTGCTGTTAAGTTCTTTAATACTAACTGAATCATAGACTTCCCAGTAGTTTTTAAATAGAAACAAATTAATATTTTTATTTATGTGTTTGTGGTGTAGGAAAAATTTGGAAAGGAGTGGGAAAAGGGAAAAGAAGTAGGAGATGTCACCAAGGCAACAATAGAGGGTTTGAAGGAAGGGACTCAGTACGAATTTCGTATCCGAGCTGTTAACAAAGCTGGACCTGGAGAACCAAGTGATGCAACTAAACCTATAATTGCTAAAGCCCGGTTTGGTAGGTACAAATAGTTTTATGAAGTTGTCTTGCTGTCTGATGAAACAATAATTTTAAGAACTGTAGATTGTTAACATGATAATGTAATACTTTCTTTCATTGATACTGGATTTTTAGTTCCATTATGGATCCTCGTAAGTCATGTATGTGATGTGACTTACCACAGAGAAAATCGCTGTACCTAAATGTTTCTCTTCTTACAGTGAAACCATTCATAATTGGAGATGGTTTGACAAACATAGTTGTGAAAAAGGGTCAAGTAATAAAGTATGACATCAAATATGGTGGTGAACCAGAACCAGTACCTCGATGGGAACTCACTGGCAAGGAACTTGTTGAGGATTCTCAGGAAAGGTAGATGTTAATGAACTTCAACACTTAATTCCTACAAAGAATATTAATATTCACATAACTTATTTATCTATTTAGTATCTAACCATGTTAATGTTATATGTGTTTCAGGACTACAATTGACAAATATGAAAGGAATACAGTACTTACAGTTCGTCGAGCAACAAGAGCAGACAGTGGCAAATATAAATTGACTCTTACTAATGGCTCAGGAACATGTGAAAGTGTGGCTGATGTTGTTGTTCTAGGTAAGGCTTAGTATCTTCTAACATGAGACAGTGTTGTTGCTAGAATATTTTACTATCTAACATTTTAACTTTATTATGTGTACAATATTTGATTCAATAAGAATAATAGTGAAGTGTCTGTAGTTTTCTTACACATATTTTAATATATAAAAAATGTATTACCTAGTTACATGCTCATAACTTTTTCAAAGATGTCCCCAGAAGCAGATCTTTTTATATAACCTGACATTCATAACAGTACTATATTGAGTTGAATTCACATGTTAGAAATTTTACCCCAGGAAAACAGCCTCTGTTTCCTATTCACTAGGTGAATGGTTGGGGCATTGAGCTTACTTGGATGGGTTTGTTTAAATATGTTCTGATTTAACTGCTTTGATTTTTGTAACTTAAATTAATGTCTGATTAAATGGAAAGCTAATTCCAGGTCTTTCATTGATTTTAAACTGACACCATCCCCCACTGAATTATATGGGTGATATTTTCATGGTTATAGTAGGAACTCCAGTTCATATATTTGCAGTTCTATTGTAAAGTTTATTACTGTAAGAATGCAAAACACATGCTCTAATAAGCTCTTCTAAATAAGCATCTTATGTTAAAATCATACCTCACAAAAGGGAGCCTATTGTTGAAAAATTCACCTACCTACAGGAGTAGTGCTAAGTATAACTGGCGGGTGTACAATTCAAATTAAACCCTTCACCATTACAATGTTTTTGCATAGACAGAAATATTATACTGTTCTTATTATTTACAGATAAGCCTTCCTCACCAATAGGCCCTCTGGCAGCTGAAGAGGTGAGGGCAAATCATGTTAAAGTCAAGTGGAACAAGCCAGAAGATAGTGGAGGGACAGCAGTCACAGGCTATGTACTGGAGAAAATGGATCTGGATACAGGACGCTGGGTACCTGCTGGAGAGGTAACGTCACCTGTTCCACACGAATATACAACTTGGGTCTGGGAATTGACTGTACAAGTATTTTCTGTGTTCACTGTTAAACAAAGTTATTGGTATATTGTTTTAGATTAATTTTTCAAGAAATATTTTTAAAAAACTTGATTCATTCATTCATTCATTCATTTCCTTTATTTTCCATATATCTGTACAGGCAAAAAAACCTAAGATGTGGAAATAGTCCCTTTGATAATAGATGTATACATGTGATGACAGTTGTCTTGTTTTGAAGTTTATCTGTTGATAGTACCTATTTTCCTTCCAAGATGTGGGTCCCTCCGACTGGTGGAGCACTCTTGTTTTGTTGACACGCTCTTGGAAACAGTCGTGAGCAGGAAGTGTAGAGAGGAAGAAAGATTTGAAGTACATTCAAACAATGATCACAGTACAGACATAAAGACATGCTTCTGAAGGCAGCTCTGGTTTCATTCAACAGTGTGGACCCCCAAAATAGACACAACCCCAGGTTCTTTTCTAGCTGAGCCTATTGAACTCTTGATCCCTTCAGATATAGTGTGTGATGCATTGCCAATGTTTTGAGAGGATATACTGCCACTGTCTTTGGATTCCTGTCATTACTGCCTGTTTCTTTATACACAGTTATATTTCCAATAGTTTTCATCATCGATCAATTTTGTTCACATAAATACAAGCTTTTATCCAGTTTTCATGCATTAATTCATCCAAACTTCTCTGTTGTTTCTTTCAAAGCTGTTGCTGACGGAGAAGACATTTATAGCCATAGTTTTTTGTTTGGTTAATCCCACATCACTTCTGTAGGATTTAAGTCACAGTGGAATGGGGGAAATAGTAATACAGTAAAAACATTTTTGTTCAAAATTCTGTCCACATTATAAGTAGTCATGTTAATGAATGGGAAGATGCAACAGTGGGCAACAATAAGAATATAAGAGGATTGAGAAACAAAACAAATGAACTAATAAGCTCCATGAATTCAAATCTTCCACACATACTGTGCCTTACTGAACATCACATGAAACAGCTGGAATTAGAACATCTTCACATAGAAAATTATAATTTAGGTGCTAGATACTGTAGGAAAACACTGGAGAAAGGAGGAGTGAGTATTTTTGTACACGAAAATTTAAAATTTACTAAAATAAATTTAGAAGATTATTGCAAAGACCAGGATCTGGAAGCATGTGCTCTAAAGTTAGACTCTCCTTTTTCTAATATTTGTATACTGACTTTATATAGAGCCCCATCTGGAAACTTCGATCACTTTATAAATAGATTAGAAACCATCCTAAATGTACTGCATAGTTCAAAAGTTGAATTTATAATTTGTGGTGATATAAATATAAACTATCTCATCGACAGTAATAGGAAACTAAATTTAGACTCTTTGTTATCATCTTACAATCTCTCCAGTACTGTTAACTTTCCCACAAGAGTTCAAAATAATTCTAGTTCAGCGATAGATAATATATTCATTGATAACTCAAAATTAAGAGACTATACTGTAGGACCCTTTATAAATGGCTTATCCGATCATGATGCTCAACTCATAGAAATAAATAATATTGACCTTCAGCCCAGTAATCAACAATATCAAACAGTAAGGAAAATCAACAAGCATACGATGGCAGATTTTGTCACAAAATTAAGTAATGAATCATGGGACAATGTATTTGACAGCAATAATATTGATTCTAAATTTAATTGCTTTCTGAACACATACTTGAGGATCTTTTATTCAAGCTTTCCCTTAAAAATAGTCAAAAATGAAAATAAAAACAAATCCACCTGGATAACAATTGGAATAAAAACTTCATGTAAACACAAAAGACAACTATATTTGGCCAGTAGGGACAGTAATGATCCAAGACTAAAAAGTCACTACAAAATGTACTGTAAAATTTTGTCAAAAGTCATTAAAGAAGCCAAACAGAATAACTATAACAGCCAAATTCTAAAATCAAACAATAAAATTAAAACCACCTGGGATATTGTGAAAGTTGAATCAGGAAAGAAATCTGTTAATGAAGACGTACAAAGTTTGAATATTGAAGGGAAGTCCACTAACAATCCACAAGCTATCGCAAGTGCATTTAATGAATATTTCCTTTCATTAGCTGAGAAAACATATTCCAATAATAATAATAATAATAATAATAATAATAATAATAATCCAATATACTATCTGTCTCGTGCCTTTAACAATTCATTTCCAAATATCAATCTCAAATTCTCAACAAGGAAGGAAATTGAAAACATTATTAAATCCCTTAAGCCCAAAAATTCACATGGATATGATGAAATCTCTACCAAATTACTTAAAGCAAGCTCTGTTTACATCAGTTCACCCTTGAATCATCTATGTAATAAATCTTTATCATCAGGTACTTTTCCTCAACGCTTAAAATACGCTGTAATGAAACCACTTTTTAAAAAAGGAGAGAGAAAATGCATCTCTAATTACAGACCAATATCCATATTGACTTCATTCTCAAAAGTCTTTGAAAAAGTTATGTATAATAGACTACTTGAACACTTAAATTCTAACAACATATTAGTCAAAGAGCAATTTGGATTTAGGAAAGACCTAACAACAGAAAAAGCAACCTATGAACTAACTAACGATATTTTAAGTGCTCTCAATGACAGATTAATTGTGGGAGGGATTTTCTGTGATCTAGCAAAAGCTTTCGATTGTGTTAATCATGATATCTTACTATCGAAATTAAATTTCTATGGAATAACTGGCAAAGCTAATGAATGGATCAAATCATACCTCAAAAACAGGTATCAAAGAGTTGAAATAAATAATAAAAACTCCAGTCATAATGCATTTTCAAACTGGGGAATTATAAAGCACGGTGTTCCACAAGGATCAATTTTAGGTCCCTTACTTTTTCTTCTCTACATAAATGATCTATCTAAAACCATCAACAATAAATCTAAACCAATTCTATATGCAGATGACACTAGTATAATATTTAAGAACTCTAAATTTGAAAACTTTAAAAATGACATAAATATTGTATTTGAAGCCTTAAACAGATGGTTCGAAGCCAATTTACTCTCATTAAATTTTGATAAAACCCATTACATATCATTCACAACTAAAAACAACCACCAAATTGATCTGGACATCAGTTATGCCAACAAATTAATCTGTAAAGTACTTGATACAAAATTCCTTGGAATACATGTAGACAGTACACTGTCTTGGAAAATACATATTGAACAAATTATACCTAAATTAAATGCAGCTTGCTATGCGATGAGATCAATTAAGCCTTTTATGTCACAGGAAACATTGAAGATGGTTTACCATGCCTACTTTCATTCTATTATGAACTATGGATTAATATTTTGGGGGAACTCTTCACATAGTGTAATAATTTTTAAAATACAAAAGAATATAATTAGAATCATTACAGGATGTAGAAGTAGAGATTCATGTAGAGAATTATTTAAGAAATTAAAAATTCTACCTCTTCAATCGCAATACATATTATCGCTTCTCCTATTTGTTGTTTACAACAAAGATAAATTCAAATTAAATTCTGATGTCTATAACATGAATACTAGACAAAAATATAACTTCCACCTACCCTCATCAACTTTATCAGTATATCAAAAAGGAGTCTACTTTACTGGCATAAAAGTGTTCAACAATCTGCCACAAAGTATTAAAAACTTGGGCAATGATACTAAAAAGTTTAAATCAGAGTTAAAGAATTATCTACATGCTCATTCCTTCTACTCTTTAGATGAATACTTCAATGTAAATAGAGAATGATGTAAAATTAAGTTATATTAATTTTTAAGCTAAAATTGCCTGTACTTATGTATGTAACCTTTTGACTTGTTCTGTATCCAAAGGTACTAACCTGCTTAGGATTTATAGAATGTAAATAAATTCAATTCAATTCAATTCAATAAACTGAAGGCATACACATTTACTAAAAATGCAGAGCAGCAATTTAACCTTCTACCAGATGCAGAGCCCATGGATTATTTCATTTTATTTTTCAATGATGAGCTTTTGAATGACATTGTTATAGAACCAAACAGGTATGTGACACACAAAATTGTGGAACTTTAGCTAAGCCTCAGGTCCATTTGGAGTAAGTGCCATGATGTGTCTGTTCTTGAAGTGAAGGTGATTTAGGTCTAATTATAAATATGGGCTTAATCCCATTTCCCAACATAAAAGACTACTGGTCTGGTGAGAGGACAACACAGATAAAATTCTTTGGTGGCATAATGTTCAGATATCACTTTTTACAGATATTTTGGATGATGCATGTGGGACAGTGATACCCCTGAATAAAGCAGTCGGGCCATCAAAAGGACAAGAAAGTACATGGGGTGATAGAACATATAGAGAACATTTTCAGAAAAATTGTGTCACGTAAAAACATTGCAACAGATGGATCAACAGTTGGGTTCAGGCACAAAATAGTTTTTGAAACTTGTAATAAAAAAAAACAAAGAAGTGGGGAATCATATAATTTGTATTAGCTGACAGTGACACTGGTTATGTTCGCAGTATAATTCCAAATTATGGATAACTTAACAGGTGATGTGTAACTTTCCATACTCTGAAAAATCGTTTATTTTTAAGAATAGTTCTTTCCTTGATGGACAGATTGTGACGTAATGTGTCTGGTATTGAAGACTACAAGCTTTTCACTGACAAATATTGTAGCAGTGCTGAGTTGGCCCAAGAATTGGGCAATCAAAAATATAAGTACAGTTTGCCTTTTAAGTTTATGCTCTTGTTGCACTAAATCTTGGGCAAAATACTTCATTTAGTGGATTGGCAGGCAATTAACAACCCCTGACATTCTGGATGCAGAGATTTTCCTGAACATGAAGTCCAGAAAGGGTTCAAATGTGTTTAAACAAAATGTATAGTAAAGTCTGTCTAGGTAAACATTTGTCTGATAATTTTCCTATCCAGAATGATCTAAAACAAGGAGATGCTTTAATGCCACTCCTTTTCAACTTTGCTTTAGAATATGCCATTAGATGGGTCCAGGAAAACCAGGTGGGTCTGAAATTAAATGGGACACATCAGCTGTTGGCCCAAAACACACAAACTTTAATTTATGCTAGTAACGAGGTTAGTCTAGAAGTAAACACAGAGGAAACTAAATATGTGTTGCTGTCTCGTCACCAGAATTCAGGGCAAAATCATGACATGAAGATAGCTAACGGATGTTTTGAAAATGTGGCACAGTTCAGTTATTTTGGAATGACTGTGTGAGATCAAACCCTGATTCAGAAGGTAATTAAGACGAGACTGTATTCAGGTAATGCTTGCTACCATTCAGCCCAGAACCTTTTGTCTTCTCATCTGTTGTCTAAAACTAAAAAAAATTAGAATATATATAAATTATGATTTTGCCTGTGGTTCTGTATGGGTGTGAGAGTCTCTGACAGTAAGGAGGAACATAGACTGAGGGTATTTGAGAACAGGGTGCTGAGGAGAATATTTGGACTGAAGAGAGATAATGTGAGAGGAGACTGGAGAAACTGCATAATGAGGAGCTTCATAACTGGTACTCTTCTTCAAGTATAATTAGAATGATCGAGTCAAGGAGGATGAGATGGGCAGGGCATGTAGCGGGAAGGGTGAATAGAAGAGGAATGCATATAGGATATTGGTGGGAAAGCCAGAAGTAAAGAGATGTAGGTTGGTGGACAATATTAAAATGGATCTTAGAGACATAGGATGGGATGGTATGGACTGGATTGATCTGACTCATGATACAGACCAGTGGAGGGCTCATGTGTACATGATAATGAACCTTCAGGTTCCATAAAATTCTGGGAAGTTCTTGAGTAACTGCACAATTAGTGGCTTCTCAAGAAGGGCTCAGCTTTATGAGTGAGTTGTATAGTTTTAAATATTTGATCTTGTTCTTTTGACAAATAATTGATCTCAATTGTTAAATTAGGTGGGACCAGATAAGAATTCATTCACAGTTGATGGATTGACGCCTAAGAAGAAGTATAAGTTCCGAGTGAAGGCTGTAAACAAGGAAGGAGAATCGGAACCTTTAGAAACAGAAGAACCTATTTTGGCCCGGAATCCTTATGGTAAAAATCAACAGCATCAAAGAAACAAGAACTGTATACATTTTTATTGTTTGAATAAGAGTGAGTTGTTTCTGTGTAAATTTTATATTTCTTTCTAGATGAACCTGGTCCCCCTGGAAAACCTGATATAATTGACTATGATAATAAGAGTGTGACTTTAAAATGGGCTAAACCAGAAGAGGATGGTGGTCGCCCAATATCTCATTACACAGTCGAAATGAAAGATAAACTTTCTGTGGAATGGGTGGAGGTCCTAAAAACAAAAGATAATAACCCTGAGGGTATTGTAGGAGGCCTTAAAGAGAAAAATATTTACCAATTCAGGGTACGTGCACACAATAAAGCTGGTGCCAGTGAACCCAGTGAACCAACCAGTAGTCATGTCTGCAAGCACAGACACTGTAAGTAAAATTTTTGATTGCACAATTCATGTGCTGGGTTTTTTAAACATTATCTCAGAAATTTGTATAAACAGGTGAAAGATATATATGAAAGTATAAAATTTGTGTATGTTTAGCACATTTAATGACACTCTGTTCATAATTGAAATTGTACAATTTTCAGTGGGAAATATACACCACTTAAAAATTATGAGTGAGGAGATGAGAGGAAAATGTGGTCATGGACTATCCAAGCGTGCATTATCTTAGCATTTACAGGAGAGACTGAGGAGATTCATGAAAGTGTCGGTCAGAGTAGATATTCCAGTTATATGCATACAAATTTTTGAAGTAAGGGTCTCTCTGGGGTTTCTTAATTAAGCACCATGCCATAGCAACATATGGGAGAGTGGAGGTACAGCTTCACCATTCTTGATTTCAGCACTAGCTGGGGATGAGTTGTCAGCTTCACACTATAGCAAATTTACTTGTAAGGAAAGGACCTCTAGTACGCACTGGAAAGGAGACTGGGTGGGTCCAGAGGCGGTCTGGATGCTGTGGAGCAGAAAAATCTCTTGCCCCAGCCATCAAGCACAAAGCCTGTTGCTATACTGACTGAGCTATCCCAGCTCCTATGAGAAATTTATTGCAAGACAAAATGGAAGCAAATTAAGTTCAGTTTTGTAAACAAACCAATATTTCTCTTAAACATATTGCTAGTAGGAAACCATATCCAGATATGTATTTGATGATCTGTTTTCTTTCCAGTGAAACCAAGAATTGATCGTGCCACTTTCAAGAGTGTGACTATTAAAGCTGGACGAACACACAAGTGGTCAGTGGATGTATCTGGAGAACCTCCTCCAACCTGCTCATGGATCTGGCGTGACGACATATCATTGGTCAATACAGAGAAAATCAAAATTGAAAACATTGATTACCATACAGACTTCAGTATCATTAGTGCCATGAGGCGAGATACAGGAAAATATACTCTCATTGCAGAAAATGCATCTGGGAAAGATCAAGAAACTGTTGAACTCACAGTACTTGGTGAGAAGAATTTAATTTTCCTATTTATTTCACGTGAAAACAGTTGTTCAGGTGAAAAGTAGAAAGACTGCGACATAAATTTCAAGATTTTAAAGTTTCAAATAGAAAAAGCTTTTTAATTTTTGGGCTTTGAACTTGTTGATTGCGTTGTTGGTCTAAATAGACAAAGAAAGAGCTAATGCAAGCAGCTTTTCTCTCTCTCTCTCTCGCTCTGTGATTTCTGGTATGCTCTCAAATAACCTCCCCATATAAAAGAACTCTACTTGATCTAATAGGATGAGAGAAACTAGTTAGTATACAATTCCTTTTATATTAAAAAGAAGTAAGAAATTAAATACTTATATATTGTGATATGAAATTTGACATGATGGTTTTCTCCATTGGCATGCTCTATTGTACAGTTTGACCCTCTAGGTTCTTTTTCATTTGCTCACTTATGATGCACATCACTACATCTGTCAAGCACTTAAAAGAAATACTTTGCAGTATAAGATGCTGAGTTCCTAATTTTAATAGCTGGTTACTTTTTACTTCTGACTGGTAATCATAATAAAATCTACAATTACATATATTTAGCCTCTTGTCTAGGAAGCCTTGGAACAAAGTTTTGGAAACTGCTTTTATTCACTACTGTCAGCACATCAAGGTTTTATATTTTAATGTGATTTGTGGTTTTTCATACACTTCACTGCTATGTATCCGCAGCAGGATAAACGGGTTCTATAAGACAAAGCAAATCATTTACATAGTCTGCTCAAACATAAGGTTTAATATGCTATCAATAATCAATAGATTGACGTAAATGGAGCACCTGATGATGGCACTGTAGTGCCGAAACATGTTGTGAAGTAACAAGTAAAACTGAGTGCACTAAAAGACGGACACTACTTACATATCATGGACGAATAATGCACCTTATAATGAACCTTCAATTTTAAACACTACATAATATATTGATGTTCTAGTAAGTAGTGTGTAATTGGATATGTTGCTCTATATTAAGAAATGCTTAAAAAATACATGTACATAATTTTAGTCATGATGTGAATGTATTATGATTTATTTTAAAATGTATGTTACAGTTTTAGATGAAATCAATTATCTGTATACTTATATCAACCAATCTGTACATCTTTTGACATGCAGCTAAACCTGGTATTCCACAAGGCCCATTGGAAATAACTGATGTAACAAAGACATCTGCAAAGTTGAAATGGAAAAAACCAGAGGATGATGGTGGATGTCCTATCAAGGAATATGAAGTAGAGAAAATGGATGTAGCTACAGGGAAATGGGTTCGAGTGGGACGAGTTCCAGGAGATAGGCCATTTCCAGAAATGGTTGTTACTGGTCTCACACCTGGTGCAGAATACAAATTCCGTGTGTCCGCTGTCAACGATGAAGGAGATTCAGAGCCACTGGTGGCAGAGAAAGCTATCATTGCCAAGAATCCATTTGGTATGCTCAGATTACTTAGTTTTGCTTTTATCTTTCTGTATCAAATTTGCTATGCAGTCCAATATCGAGGCTGACTTTACTCTTCCAGAAATCTTCCTATTCCATCCATTGATTCACTCTGAAAAAGAAGTTTTGATTCAGGATTGCTGCAAAGAAAGATTCTGCAAAATTTCTTTGGGCCAGGATATTAAAAGCAGCCACTAGCATTGGAGCAATATTGGTGAAAATTATAATGGTACATGCTAAAATAGATGTCTTACACTCTCTGATTCTTCATCTACCATATTTTGATAGATAGGAGACGGCATTCAAGTATACTTGATGTCCGATCATTCAGGGCAGTAGATTGTGATACCACTACCTGGTGGTGGCCAAGGTTAGGGAAAGACTGACAGTGAACAAACAAATAATGCACAGAGTTCATATGGAGAGGTTCAATCTCAAGAAATTAAATAAGGTAGAGAGTAAAGAGCAGTATCATGTTGATATCTCAGATAGGTTTGCGGCTTTGCAAACTTTGGACACTTGAGGTGGATGTGAATCAAGCTTGTGAAACTATTAGAGAGATTATCAAAATTTCTGTGAAGGAGAGTCTAGGTTATTATAAACTGAAGGAGCATAAGCCATGGTTCAATGGAGGATGCTCAACAACTTTCTTGAAACTACTTCTGTCCTGTGTGCGAGTTGTCCAGTTATAAATTCCTAAGTCCTTTAGATCTTCCCTTACATCATCTTTCCATCTGATCGTAGGTCGGCCCCTCTTTCTTATAGTGTGTGGCTGCCAGTCATATTTTTTTTAACTGTTCGTCCAGCCTCCATCTTTGCGATGTGTCCAAGCCAACTTATTCTTTGGGCTTTGATGAAGTTAACTGTGTTCCTTCCTCTTATTGGGTTATCTAGTTCATCATTTGTTTGAATTTTGCAGGAGCCATCATGATTTGTTGATGGCCTGAAGATCTTTCTTAGAATTTTCCTTTCAAAGACTAAAAGTCTATGTTTAATGTCTTCTCTAAGTGTCCAGGTTCCACAGACGTAGGTTACTGTTGGTCGGATTACCATCTGGTATAATCTTAATTTAGCTGTTTTAGGAATAACTTTACTTTTAAACAGTGTTAAATGTGCAGCATATGCAGTTACTAGCCTTTCTTTAATCTCTTGTTCAATTGTGTTATCTGAATTAACTATAGACCCTAAATATTCATAATGAGAGACTTGGTCTATGTATATGTCACTGCATCTGAGATCTTGAATTATCTGAGCTTTGTTAGAACAGTGTAGGAATTTAGTTTTTTGTTCGTTGACTAATAGCCCATACTTTTGCTAGGCTTTTTTAAGCTCTTCAAAGGTGTTAATCAATGTTTGTTTGGTTCTTGCAATAATGAGTATGTCATCGGCATATGCACAACACTGTTTTAACCTTTTGGAAATATTACCTATAATGTCTAGACTTTTTATGATCTCATCTGTAACTAGTATGAAAAGTGATGCAGATAATGGGTCACCCTGTTTCACTCCACATCTTATTTGGAATCCTTCACTAAGCTCCCCATTTATTTTAACCTTTGCTTTCGTGTTTTGGAGAGCTGCTGCTATTAGTCTGATTAGTTTGGATTGAACGTTGTAGTTTTTGAGGCAGTATATTATTTGACACCTCTTAACAGACTCAAATGCTTGTGTATAGTGTACAAATAATTCATAGTTCATAATTTTATTTACATCCATAACTGTAAAATATGTTATAGATATCAATATTAAACTCACAGCATTTTTCACAGATCTGTTTAACTGTAAATATGTTATCTATTGTTGATCTGTTTGGCCTGAATCCCATTTGACAATCATCCAATTTACTTTCTATAGTAGCTACCAGTCTGTTATTCAGTAGAATTGAGAAAATTTTATATGAAATGTTTAATAATGTTATTGGTCTGTAATTATGACATGCCAACTTATCACCTTTTTTATGTGCTGGTGCTATGATTCCTTCCGCCCACTGTGCAGGGATCTCTTCGTCCTGCCATATCTTCAGTATCAGCTTATGTATCCTTTGTTTCAGTATTCGTCAACCAAATTTAATTAACTCTGGGTTAATGTTGTCTGGTCCAGCAGCTTTATTAATTCTAAGTCTGTTGATTACTGTACATACCTCGTTGTATGTTGAAGCTTCAGTATACAAGTAATTATCACCCACTGAGTCATCAGTATCAGGGATTTGGTCTGTTTCTGCCAAAGTGAACATTTCAATGAAATATTCCTTCCATCTTTCTAATACCTGTAGTTGATGCACTATTAAATTCACATCAGCATCTCTACACATCCTTGGCAATGCACTACTGTATGTTTTCATAAATCTGATGTCATTAAAAAACTTCCTAGTTTCTTTCTTTCTTTCTTTCTTTCTTTCTTTCTTTGATTTTCCTCAATTTGTAGAATTCTGTCATTTAACAATTTCTTCTTTTTTTTCTATAGACTCTGTTTGCTTCGTTTCTTTTAGCTTGATACTTCTCACGAGTAACTCTCATTCTACAATGTAGGAGTCTTTGTCTTGCTTTATTTTTGTTTTCTATTGCTCTCTTACAATCATCGTCCCACCATTCGTTTCTAGGTACCTGGACTTGTGTTCCTACCATTTCTTCAGCTTTTGCAATGATCTTGGGCCAAGTAAATTTCCATTCTTCATTTACATTTGAAAATTAATTTGCTTCACTCAATTCTTTGTGTAATATGGTTCTCTATTGTCTCTATTTTTGGAGATCATGCAATATGATCTTGTTCCATTTCTTCATACTGAGTTTCTTTTTCGTATATGTTATGGGTAATCTTTGCCTTATTACTGTTTTAACAAGGCAGTGGTCTGAGTCTATATTAAGTCCTTTCATTGTTCTGACATCTTCTGTAAGGTCCTTTTTACTTACATTACTAATGACATTATCAATTTGATTAACAGTGTTATGGTTGGGTGCTATCCAAGTACCCTTATGTATTTCTTTATGTTGGAATTGAGTACTCATAATTGCCATATTATTGGCTATTATAAATTCTGCCAATAGTTCATCATTTGGTGAAGTTACATTATGCAATGTATATTTTCCAGAGATGTTACTCTGTATTTCTTCTCTGCCCAACCTGGCATTTAGATCGCCTAATATTATTACAGCATCACTTCTTGGGGTTCCTTCTAAAACTCTTTGCAGTTCATCATAGAATTGCTCTTTAAAGTTTATTTCATTATCTTCGAGTGGAGCGTAAACACTGATAAGAGCAATATTCCTATAGTTTCCTTTAATCCTAAGTTTACAGATTTTTTCATTTACGGCCTCAAATCCGATAATGTATTTGGCTATTTCCTTCTTGACATAAAATCCTGTTCCTGCTTCTGTGGATTTTTGGGCACCACTGTAAAACAATTGGAAGTCCTTTTTACTAATAACTCCATTTCCTGCCCATCTTATCTCTTGCAAGGCCACTACTTTCATTTGTGCTTTCTACAGTTCTTCTGATAGTTCTTGCATTTTCCCAGGTTTCAGTAAAGTCTTAACATTCCAGGTTCCCATCACTAATTTACTTTCTTTATTCCTTAGAACTCGCTTTAGTCATCTCCAGTTGATCTGTCTGGTTATCCCTTGTTGAGCTCTTTTAGCAAACTGTTTTTACAGTGCAAGGGAGCTGGCCTTGCGACTAAACCCCCCTGCCTTGGAGGACCTAGAATTTTCTGTTGGGGTTTACTCCCTTAGCCAGTGGGTTCCAATTAAAGAGTTGGAAAATCGCTTTACCCCCTTCCATACTTTGCCGTTCCAAAAAATGTTGCCCAGGGACTGCGGCGAGGACGTAGTATGGATAGGATGGCAGGAATAACTGACATTACTCAGTTTTAGTAACATGCAGTCCCTGTTGAGGAGAATATTTTAACTGAAGAGAGATGAAATTACAGGAGGTTGGAAAAAAACTGCATAATGAAGAGCTTCATAACTTGTACTCTACTCAAAGTATAATTAGAATGATCAAATCATGGGGGATGAAATAGGCAGGACATGTATATAAATTCTCATTCCCAATTCTTTGTTTGAAAATGCCTTTCCTACCTACTTTGGCATTGACCTCTTGTAAAAAATTATCATACATTATTTAAGTAATTTATCGAATGCACGTTCCAGTTCTTCATAGAACTTGTGCTTCACATCGTCAATTTTATCCTCTGTTGGGATATGAATATTCAGAGCAATGATATCACACCAGCAGCCTCTTAGTATTATGTATGAGGTCATATCACTAACAAACTCAACCCTCTTAACTGCTGATATGATTCACTTATGATCGAATAAACTGGTATCTAATTCATGATTCTCATTCCTTTCCATAGAAACATGTAAATTTGCCTGCTGGTTCGGTGCTACTTCTGTCCCATCTGACCTCATATACTCCCACTAAATCTAGCTTATATTATGGTATTTCTTTTACAACTGTCATGAGTGAACCTGCCCTATACAGACTTCTTTCATTCCATGTATCAAATCTAATGTTCATTTTCTTTAGCTTAGGTTGTGTATTCAAAGAATCTGTCCAGGTCCAAGACACTTTCTGACATTTCATACCAAGTTTACTTTTTTAATATGAGGAGTTACTGGCCCCATGCCAAACCCCCAAGTTGGAGGACCACATATTATCCCCTGTTTGTGACTGCTTATTCAGTATATTCACAGCTACCAACCATGTCTGTAGGCTGTCTCCTCCATCTGCAACGTCACCACCATTCTGTGGAGACAAGGGACCCATCTAACATGGAACAGAAATTCTTATTGACTCTATCGTAAACAGCTCTCCTTACTGGACACAAACCTCAGTCACTGTGAAATACAGTCAAGATGTAACTAGGATTAAGTTCATGTAATTTATATGATGAAATATGTAATTAGAGAGCGGTAGCATAGTTGGTTAAGACACTATTCTACAAGTCGGAAGGTTGCGGGTTCAAGTCCTGATGAGGGTCATGTGATTTTTCAATTGACCTAATCCTTCCAGCCATACTATAGCCCTGGATTCATTTCAGCCTCTAACAAAAATGAGTACCAGGAATCTTCCTGGAGGGTAAAGGGTGACCGGCACGTAAGGCTGATGCCTTCACCACCATCTGTGAGCTGTTTGTCTAGAAGATGTGGGAGCCTTGACCTCTCACAACCCTATGGGCTTCCACAGCCTGTTACAAGGATAGATTTACCTAGAGTGTCCATAGAGCTCAATGTTCGGTTTCTTTTGAAGATAACATTTAATGAAAATACACGTAAAATGAAATTCACCAGTTTACAGAAGTTATTACAGTTCTAATCTTGAAGAAAGTTTACATATATGACAACATTACAGATCTGCTCAGCTGAATTCCATGCAATATGTGCATTCTTTCTTTTGCAGATGAACCATCCCAGCCTGGGACTCCAGAAATTACAGATTATGATAATGAGAGTGTCAACTTGAAATGGACCAAACCAAAAAGTGATGGAGGCGCTCCAATTGAGAAATATATCATTGAGAAGAAAGACAGGTATTTTCATGTTTTATTCAATATATCCTCTAAGACAGTGTTTCTCAACCATCGAGCCCTGTCATCAATTATATGGGCAATCGTCTTATAGCAAAAAGAATTTTCCAGGCCGTGGTCTGACAAAAGTTGAGAACCACTGATCTAATAAATAAATGTAAAATCTTAATGCATTATTTATGGATAACTTGCTGAAGCATTTATTCCTTGTCAATTTGGTTTGATTCTGTTGGTTACTGAACAACTTGGAAAGAGAATTGATAGCATTCTCTAAATTGTTAACTTGATTATCTTCTGGACAGCCAGATAAATGCTGATTACTTTAAATAGCTTTGCTCTCTTTCACAGCCATACATGTAAAAATATAACAAATATGACGCTAAAATATAACATTAGCCATACATGTATCTTAACACTGCCGCTAACTCCGAAGATAATTTACTTCAATGCTCTCCTACTTCACTTTCTATTTGTAACATTATTTTCATTCACAAAATCCCCAGATTTTTCAAACAGTTAGTATTTAAGAGGAATGTATATTTTATTGATAATATTCATGCATTCATGGGTGTATATATATATATGAATATGTTCACACGTGCATGCAGGAACTCATAACGATTTTTTAAAATGTAAACACTGATGTTGTTTTTGTTGTTGTTGGTGGTGATGATGTTTTGGTGGCTTTTGTGGTGGTGGTGATGGTGGTGGTGGTGGTGGTGGTGTTGGTGTTGGCGGTGGCGGTGGCAGTGGTAGTGGTTGTGGTTGTGGTTGTGGTTGTGGTTGTGGTGGCGGTAGTGATGGTGCTGCTACTGTTGCTGCTGTTTATATTCACTGCTCTCTTGTCAACTGTGCAGTCTTTGTAATCATACCATGAATATACAATGGCAGCAATGAAATTAATTTAAGTGAAGGTTGAATTATAGACCTGTTATTATTAAGTTGCAATATAATTTTAACATTTTGTCCCTAAAGAGAGGATGTTTTTAGAAATAGTATGTCTTTGGATATTAGCCATTGTCCTGTTTTATCTAAAAACACCACCCTGTTTATTTTTCTGAGAGTGGGACTACCTGTATCGAAAGCATCCCAATGAGTACGTTTTACCTTAAGACAGAGAAAGAATCAAATCTCTGAAACATTGTGTTTTGGAAAATAAACAGGTTGATGTTTCTACATGAAGACAGGAAAATGGATAATGTCTAAAAACATAATGTTTGTACTAATGTACCATTGTCACAAACTTTTAGATTTTATTTAGAGAATGTTTTGATGACAACAACCCTGAAATATTGAAGAAATGCAATATATTATTTCTTGCTTCTAACTCTGATGTTGTATAAAAGCAGTGTGAAACACAATAAGTCCATCAAGACCTTTATTTTTTATTTAGACTTAGAATCAGAAAGTTGGTGAAATTTTATAGGTCAAGTATGTCATTTCAGTTGCAGGAAAGGAATAAGATCCTAATTAGGGAGTCATAATCGAGTATTAAAATATCCTGCATAATTTATATGATGCCTTATTTCACAGTTAACATAGCTACTATTACTATTTATCCATTTATATTTGTAGATTCAAACCAGACTGGGAGAAGGCAATTGAAATTCCAGGTGATCAGCTTGAAGCAAAAGTTCCTGATCTGAAAGAAAGAGCTGAGTACCAATTCCGCGTAATAGCTGTAAATAAAGCTGGATTATCTCCTGCGTCTGAACCAACCAAATCTCACCTTGTGAAACATAAGGCCTGTAAGTTGACTTTTGAATTTAATGACAGGCGAACTTTATATAATTCTGACATAATGTGTACTTATCAGAAAACAAAAAAGGAAGGCATCAGTCCCTTCTCTGTAGCCTACCAATTTTTTCCTTTCAGTGAAACCAAGAATAGATCGTACAAACCTGAAACCTATTGTAATCAAAGCAGGAAAGATGGTGAAGTATGATGTGAATATCAGAGGTGAACCACCTCCGACTGTAAAATGGTTCCATGGAAATGATGAGGTAAGAAGCTGAATATAAGAATTTTGCTAATTTGGATTGCATCTTCTAATTCAAAATATAACAGTGAAGAAAATACAGCAGATTTCAGCATGATGATAATGGCAGCTTGGTTTGATGTATTTAGTTAATTGTAAATGAATATTGCACTATATTCAGCTTTGTTCAGAACAGAGGGAGCATTAATATTTATTTTATATTGCAGTTTCCATGTTAATAAACTTACAGATTAATTGAAGATTGTGTCTGTTCACTACAGTCATAATTATGACTTTCAGCCATATAAATATAAATGTATTCCAAATATTTAATATTCTTTGAACATTTCTTCCTTGAAGAGAGAGATGTTTACAGCAAGTTAATATTCATCGGTATTAAAAAAATTATATTCCCTGAGTTTTAAATAAAACCGTAAAATTCTGTTGTATGTTCTTATTATTGTAGTGTAGCCTGTAAATCGTCTGGAAGTATTTTTCTGGGACATTACATACTTTTGTCACTTTAAAGAATACTTTATTTAAATATTTCAGTATAAGGATATGATACTCTTACATTCTCTATTATTCAAATGCTTTTCTTTTCATTTTGTTAGGTTAAGTCTGAGGGTAGTATTGAAATCATTAACATTGACTACAATACCAAACTTACTATTAATGATGCAGTAAGAAAAAATACTGGTTTATGGAAAATCGTGGCAGAAAATAAGCATGGAAAAGATGAAGCTGATGTTGAAATTACTGTTCTCTGTAAGTATAATGCAAGAATACAAAAAAAAAATAATCACTTATATTAATTGAGTAAGGTGCAGTAGACCTTATTTTTCTGTTCCTGTGTATAGGAAATGTACTAAGATTTAAGTTTTAAAGGCTGCTTTAGTTAACTGTTCCATACACCAGAAAGTTATGATAAACTTACATAGTATCATAAAGGATTAAATGTTGATACAACCACAGTTTTAAATAGGCATTCAATTGTGCAGTTACAGTTTATTCCTGAAAATTTCTGTTTATTTTAGCTGCACCTTCAAAGCCAAAGGGTCCACTGAAAGTATCAGATGTCACAAAGAATGGTTGCAAGTTGAAGTGGGATAAACCAGAGGATGATGGTGGTAAACCTGTCACTGGCTATGTAGTTGAAAAGCTTGATACTTTAACTGGGCGATGGGTGCCAGTGGGTCGTACCACTGAGCCTGAGATGGATGTGAAAGGTCTTCAAGAGGGTAATGAGTATAAATTTCGAGTGAAGGCTGTCAATGATGAAGGAGAGAGTGAGTCACTAGAGACAGAGCGTGCTACACTTGCTAAAAATCCATTCGGTGAGTTATAAAATGATATATATACAATATAGTATATATTTTTAAAGATTTGATGGTAAATACCAGCTTATTACTCTGCTATGAAATAACTGTAATTACAATTATGTTAGGGCAATATTTATAGAATTAAATATAAGTATTCTCCTGAAGCATGCAGTATTAAATTTGTGATACTGAGTATATTTTTTAGCTCTCAGTATGCTACTAAGAATGGTCTTATATTTCCCTAGGTCCATATTATAATACTGCTGCATGGCTATGTATTCTGTACAATCCAGATGTCCAGTTTGAGTAATGTGCTATTAAAATGGAGGCGAATGAAAGTCAATTAGAAACACTTTGGTGTGATTTGTTTATTAGTCAAAATTGTGGGGGAATATCATAATTTCTGTTAAATAATCTATTTGATGAATGGATGATTGTCTTTATGTGATTCTTATTGTACAGTTACGCAGCATAAATACATCACAGCTAGCATAATAATATAGTAAACTGTAGAAATTTTGAACTTAAATAAATAAGTTTAGTGCACATGTTTGTTTTCCCACCATACCAGAAGTTTTCAAAAACGTCTTATATATTGTCCAGCGTATTAGTGACTATAGATGAGGTTTGGGTTGATAAATAGATTTATTGACCATCGACCAGTTATGCGTTGGAACCACAAGTAATTATTAAACTCTTTATGATTTCCACAATACAAATCACGCCACATTACATGTTCTCAATCTCCTTTCACTAGTCTTTACATGGTAACAGCTCTCCACAATGGCTATTCCTCTGCAGTGTCTTTGCCAGACATTTCCTGGCAACAGATTTTAGCAATGAAGATTCTTTGGTTTCCATTGCCCTCTGGTTAACACTCCACAACTGTATTTCCACATTTCCAAGGAGACTATAAATCATACATATCTCTAACAGTGCCATGTTGAGAAGCTGTAACTATTCTTAAATATTTTGGTCTATTTAAGAGTAAACATCTGAATTTTGAAAGAATGAAGACCATAATTTTCTTAATTATTTAATTGAAGTACCATGTAAACACTATACATTTCAAGTATCATGCCTTATAAGTAATTTTAAATGGCGCTTGTAAAACGTTAACAATTTTGATATGTAGACATCCCAAGCAAGCCTGGAACACCCGATATTGTTGACTGGGATACAGACCGTGTTGATCTTAAATGGAGTGCTCCAAAATCCAATGGTGGAGCTGCAATTACTGGCTACATTATAGAAAAGAAAGAGAAATTTGGCAGTTCATGGGATGAGATTTTGACTACTACGGTAAGAGTTGTTCAGTTGAGTATTGGTGCTTCATTATATTCTGTGTCTAAAACTTGAAATTAGGAATTATATTGCATGTACATATAAATTTGTAATATTAATTCATCTGGAGCATGAAACTATGGTATATGTTTGAGTTGCTTCTGAATTATATGTAGACAACCATTTATTTACCTTTTAATTATCAGTGTCTTTTGTGTACTTAGATTTTATTTCCTTTTAATCCATTCTAGGTTTTATGCAACAAGTTACTTTTAATATTTACAAAGAAAATTGGTTGTAAAATATAGTCCTAAAGAAAGTCCATGAGATTGTTCTTTAGAAATATTATTCAACAGATTAGAGCAGTTACATCTTTTCCTTTGGTCCTCTTACATATCAAGGATTAGGCTGAAGTACAATTCTGAAGGTAATTAAATTTTTCCATCCGTCTCTTCCTTGATCTGTCTGCAGCCTCCCAATAATAAGCTTGCCATGGTAAACATTCAGAGGCCATCTTTTCTACATTTTCCTACCATCTTCATTACATTTTTTTATAGATTAAATGTAGAAAAATAATTAAATTTTCCTTTTTATCAAGTCTCCTGCTTGTGAAGCCCAAGTACCTGGATTGAGGGAAGGAAACCAATACCAGTTTCGTGTCCGAGCAGTGAACAAAGCAGGTCCTTCAGAACCTAGTGAACCTACTAAACCACATATTGCCAAGGCCAGATTCTGTAAGTGTTTATGTATACCAATTAAATTGCATTTTTAAATTGTTTTCCTGAACTGATTTTGAGGTATTACTGTATTACTGTTCCAATAAAAAAAAATGGAAATTAAACTGACTGCAGCAATTATCAAGGCATATCACTTTTATCAACATCATACAAAATTTTATATAACATCCTTCTCTCAAGGTTAAGCCCATATGTAGAAGGAATGATTGGCGAACATAAATATGTGTTTATAATAGAGCAGCCACTGATCAGATTTTTAGCCTCCATTGGATACTGGAGAAAAAATTTGTGTACAGTGACACAGTACATCAGCTGTACATAGACACCAAGAAAACCTATGAATCATTTAGGAGTGAAGCATTGCACGAGTACAATATTCTAATAGGGTTTGGGATACCCATGAAACAAGTTAGAATAATTAAAATGCGTTTGTATGAAATATATAGTTAAGGCTGATACAGCTGGAGAAGCACAGTCAGTATAACAATGGGCTAAGCTCTAGATGGCCAAGGAACTTAGGTTCTGGTACTAGGGGCTTTTTCAGTGGGAGTAAAGTCACTTACTTGCTTACTTTCTTACTTAGAGGCTGTATCCTGATACCACGCATGTGCTAGCTACATCTAGGCAACAGACAGTCAAGACTGCCTAAGGAAGTCATTTGTTTTATTCTACGTAATTACTAAGGGAACAGTGATTTCTTATTAATGGACCAGAATTTTCTTCTAACAAATGACACCAAACATACATACTGCAGTATAAAATCATATCTAATAACTATAACCTTTTAAAATGAAATTTGTGTTTTCAGTGCGTCCTATTATTAACCGTGAGAAACTACAGAAAGTCACAGTACGTGCTGGAGCATCTGTGAAATTTGATGTAGATGTGAAAGGTGAACCTCCACCAACTATCACATGGCATTTTGCTAATAAGCAACTGGAGAATGGACCAACAATAAAGATTGAGAATGAAGATTATAATACAAAGATCCAACTTTCTGAAACAGTAAGAAAAAACACAGGCACATATACTATCAAAGCAGAGAATAGTTCTGGGAAAGATGAAGCAACTGTAGAGGTAATAATACTAGGTAAGTAAAATTTTAACTATCAGTGAGTCTTCTAACAATGTTCTTTGTGTTAAAATGGTTAGTTATTACACTAAAGTGCATGGAATCATCATTGTTACATAACCATGACACTTATTTTGCACAGAACAGAATTAGTGTTTTCTGTTTCCATACACAAAAGTATTACAATACATTTTATTTAATTTTATTTGGCACATTTACATTTGAATCTGTATATATTTTGTGAGATAGGAACTTTATTGATACTATGTATTCAGAAACTCTCAAGCACTTAGTTAATGAATGGTTTCCAGGCACCATATTACTTAATCTTATTTAACCACGTTCTCAGTGTCTCATAATATATAGTATTCAGTGTTAGGGTGATTAGTAAATAATGAATTTGAAAGGTATTGGAAGGAAGCGGTCATTGTTCAGTTTGAAGTTCTATTCTGGCACTTGCCTGGAGGGACTAAGGAAAATTATGAACCTCAATCATGATAGCTGATGTCCCAGCCAAGATCCAGAGCTGGTCACCTTGTGAATATGTCAGAAGAATTTTTTCTTAAGCCAAATAAAATATGGTTAAAGATGGGAGTTATTTTTCAGAGTTAAAACATGAAGCTGAATTTCATTAAAATGAATTACAACAGTCCATTGTTGCATGACTTTTTTTCTATAAATAAGTGAAGCATTGTTGAAAGATATAGAATAGCAGTACACTAGGCCTGCACACTCAGGTGCCTGAAATTGAATATGTGGGATAGTTGATGTAGTTGCATCATATTTAGTAAGATAACATCAGAATAATGAAGTCCACTACTTCTCATAGTGTTTTGGGAAATTTTTCCCCATAAACTATGCCTAATTAGCTATTTACATGATTTTCTCAGTACATCTCAGTTTTGACACTTAAAAGGATTGACATTAAATTTGCTTGTTGATATAGTACCTAATATTATTTTATTTGTATAATTTTTATAACACTCTTTAGATACATGAAATGAAATTTAATTATTGTAGGATTATTTGCTACAATATAGATGTAGATATGCAATACTGTACCAATAAATGGTAAATAGATCCTATACATTTCTTATTTGTTAATACTATATAATGAGAGACTAGTGATTAGACCTTTCTTTATCTTCATAACAGCATTTAGAGGTGAGATTTATGACACCACTTCATGCACATACAATTTTTGTACTAGTGTAAAAATTATTTTTACAGAAAATTTATATGGACCAGCATTCTTGCCAAAACAGAACTGATTTATGAATATGTATAATAAAATGTAATTTTTGTTGTTTCTTTTCAAAACACCTCCTGATATTATTCATATAGTCTATCAAAGCTACAGATCATCAAAAGTTTTGAAGCTACTCCTACATCTATCACATTTATGACATTTTTTGTCCACAATATATCCTTTACTTCTGTACTTCACTGAAAGAGGATAAAATAGTGATGATTATAAGTATGTTGAAGGAAAATGTAAAGCAGCTTATGCTTAAACTTGCTTTTGTAAAAGAAATTTGGATCATATAGATTACATTTACAGTTTTGATAACAGATGTAAAATGTGTTTTAATATTTTTAGATAGACCTGACAAACCTGAAGGGCCCCTGGAAGTGACAGATGTCCATAAGGAGGGCTGTAAATTGAAGTGGAAAAAACCCAAAGATGATGGTGGGCTTCCTCTTACTGGCTATGTTGTGGAGAAAATGGATGCTGAAACTGGTCGCTGGGTTCCAGCTGGCTTTGTTGATCCTAATAAGACAGAACAGGAAATTAAAGGGCTTGAACCTATGAAGAAATACCAATTCAGAGTGAAGGCAGTTAATGAGGAAGGAGAATCAGAACCTCTAACAACAGATACTGCCATTCTTGCCAAGAATCCTTTTGGTAGGTGCAGACAATGTCAATGATAAAACTCTTGTATATAATATATCTTAAAATATGGATGTAATAAAAATTCTCTGTTTTGGAAATATTTTATTGACAGAGTACATAAATTTAAGTCAGTATATTATAATGATTACAGAAATGAAGAATCAATTGTTTGGTCTTGACTCACATGCTCCAGGTTTTAATCTTCCACAGTCCTCACTCTGACACATTTTTTCCTTACGAGCTGACTTAATATGCCACTTCCATCCGTGCCTTTGTCTCCATAGTAGTCTTATTTGAGGTTTCCTGATAAATGCATTTCAGATCTCACTCATGCATTCATTATACCACACCTGACTCATCTTGATTTGATTGTACGGATAATATTTGGTGAAGAGTATAAATTATGGCGCTCCCAGATATGAAATTATGTCCACCTTCCTATTACTTCCTTTATCTTAGTTGTTTAACTTCCTATATTTCTTTTCAGATACTCCGTCTGCCCCTGGACTGCCAGAAATTGTAGACTGGGATGAGACAATGGTGAAGCTCAAGTGGGAACCACCAATTCGTGATGGTGGTGCGCCAATAACAGGTAATTTCTTCCAAATGTTATGTTTCTGGACATTATCCATTGTATTCTCTTTTTTCCTTGATATTTAATGTTCAAAATGATATTTGGAACCCCTTCTCCCTTCATATTTCTTGTATGATGCAATTATTACTTTTCTTAGAAAGGAATGGTATTGCAGATACTGTAATGTAATTTTCTTTTCAAAAATATGTGTTATAGTTTGAATATACCATGGAACTGCTGTAAAATATTTGATCATTCAAAGTTTAGTTAACCCAGATACATTTATTTAGATTTATATATTTATAAATTATCTGGATTTACAAAAAAAAAAATACAAGGTCAGAGACCTTCGCCTGCAAAACTACAACACATTGCTAGTTTTCTTGAGTATCTTTGTCAACTGATGAAGCTTTACCATGTGTTTTTACTGAGACAATATTTCAGCTTAATTGAAAGATGAAAATCCAGAATGGAAGCTCAAGAGTGAAGTATTCTTTTCAATGGCAAGTTCACTCAAACTGGACACTTTCTATACTCACATGAATTAAGTTCTTGATCTACTTCCTATCTTTAATTTTGTTTCTATTTGTCTGATTGTTGATGGACCATGATTTATCAAGTATGCAGATGGAACTGACAATGAAATTCTGCATTCCTTAGCATTCTCACATTTTGTTTTCACTTGTTTATCCACCTCATGCATCGCCTTAAATTATTCAGTAATTGTAAAAAAAATTCTTCTTTTCTTTTGGACACCATGCCCACCCCTTTTACCTCAAAGTGACTAGTGCAACATTTGGTCCATTACTACTAAATACAGAGAGTTTTACTATCCCTTTCAACTCACAGCCATTTTGAAATTATAAAGGACATAGTGGTTGTTTATGGAATGTGATTATCTTTCCAAAGTATACAAACTATTCATGAGTCGCTGGACCTAATTAAGGTTTTTAATTTCAGTATACATATTTTGAATTATCCACAGTAAAACATTTGAAATCAAGAGTTGTTAGGGAGCAGTTTTAACTTCATAACACAAAATAATTTGAATGATCCAATATCAGATAATTCTGTTCTGCATTAAAAAAGAAAATAATTGTTAGTTAAAATGAAACATTTATACATATGCACATTATTATTTTGAGCACTTATTTTCAGATTAGAATCTAGTATATTTGTATGCTTTAATGATTCCTAAATCAAAAAACTGGGTAACACATTATTTAAATTAAATTTACTGATTATAACCGATATCCTTTTATAGGCTACGTGATTGAAATGATGGACAAATTTGGAGGAAGCTTTGTAAAAGCTGCTGAAGTGCATGGAAACACTTGCAAGGGCACTGTTCCTAAACTGGAAGAAGGAAATCAGTACCAGTTCCGAGTTAGGGCTGTAAACAAGGCTGGTCCTGGTGACCCAAGTGAAGAGACTAATCCACATACTGCTAAAGCAAGATATTGTAAGTTATGCAGGCCTACTCCAAGAAATACAGTTACAAAATATGAGTTTATTTTGGTTTAGTTATCAATTCCAGAATTAATTAAAAATACTAGTCATCTAATTAGCATTTTCTCAAAACTTGGGTATATATTTATCGTCACACCCTCCACCATGTTTATAGTTAATATCATAGTGATCATTATCGTCATCATCATCATCATCATCAACTGTTCTAATACTTTATTAAAATAAACTTCAATGAACATAATATGTTCATCATATTTTGCTAATTTAACCAGCACTTTCTGTACTGATGGTATATTTGTCAAAACTTTATATGTTAGGGCATTAATTAAGATGGGTTATTACTGAAGAAGCCATAGTAAACTGTGCTTAAGTGCATGAGAAGTTAATATTTTAACCTTGTGTTGATATTGCAAGATTCTTAGATTTTGGTGTGCATGATCTAATTCTTCATAATGTGTAAGATACTGTTTTTCTTGGACTTAGATTTACTAATTGATGATGTAAAACTTCCATTATGAACCTCATGGACTTGGATTTGATGCATGTAGTCAGTAGCTTCACTGTGATTGTCTTGACAATATTTCATCATAAAGTGACTCCTATGAGACTGTTTCTTTTCCTGAAGAATAATTTACTTAATATAACTCTAATATTTGATGTGTACATAATTAGAGGATAGTGATAGCAATAAAAATTAATCATGGGACAACAGAGAAAATGAAGGTATCTGGTCACTGTCTCTAATCATGGCTTAAATTATGCTGTTACATATAATATTGGCACAGATTCTAAATTATCTGCCCGCTTGAATCTCTTATGTAGAAATGAGCTAAAAATTTGTTTTACCACAGTCTAGGTTGAATAGTTAGCACTCCTACTTCGTATCCAGGAGATTGTGATTTAAAAAAAAAACTTAGCGGATTGGAGATCCTGATTAAGATTTTTGCATTTTATATCACAGCAAATGAAATGAAAGAATAATATATTAGTATATTAAAGTAGGTTATTTCCCACCTGCTTCCACTTTTTTTACAGAATTCATAGATTTCCTTGCTTTCAGTGCTGCATAATAATTTCAACTGCTCAAGCATCGGTAAACAAATAATCAAATTGACACTAATTTAATCAAGGTACTGCTACCATTAACACATTCAGTGACAAGGGAACAAACCTTGGTAGCCTTGTTGCATCTCTAAAGGGTTAATATCAGGCTGTCTAGTACTGAGAGAACTGTAATTTTTCTTCTTCAGACTTTCACATCTTGAATCCTGCCTTTATTATGTTTCAATGCATTAGAATTGGAACAACATTTAGTTCTACTGCATATATCTGAATGGGAGAAGAATTAAATAAAATCTGCTGAAATGAAAATTGTGAAAATTTCTATCAAAACTTAAAGAAAAAACTTGTACATGTAAACACTCTATTAGAGTTGATGTAGTGTGCATTTGATTACAGAGTCTCAGATATGTATGATAGCTGACAGTTTTGTAGTTCAACTGTTAGAATTGTTGGTAGATCTGCCATGGATAATTATTTTATTAATAAATAAAACTTAAAAATACAATAAATGAAGTATATAGGATGCTGGAGAATTTTTAAAGTACAAAAGAGAGTTATAAGAATAATAAGAGGATATGGCTACAGAGAGTCATGCAGAGAACTGTTTAGGAATATGAATATATTTCCTTTAAGATCACAGGATATATACTCCCTGCTGATGTTTATAGTAAAAAATAGAGAAATATTTGATACAAACAGGGATCGCTATGAAATAAATATTAGACATAATATGGATATACATATGAGCCAGGTAAATTTGGCAAAATATGGTAATGGGGTAATTCACATGGCCGTAAGGATTTACAATGCACTACCTAATAAAATTAAAGTAACTTCCAATGATATAAATAAGTTTAAAAAGAATTTAAAGGAATTTCTTTATTTAAATTCTTTTTATACACTGGATGAATTTTTTAAGAGATAATGATTATACAACTATATAAATATATAAGATGTTGAGTAGTACAGTAAATGGATAATCATCGTGAATGTACGATAACCATACTTATAAATGAATGTTTTTATATGTTGGATTTGTTGTATATGTTAAAGCTATATGACCAAAATATTCCGTTACTTTAGACAGAAACTTTTATCTTAAATTTTTAATTTAAATGATAATTTTGAGTGTATTGTGCTAGAGAGTAATTGTATTATGAAGTAAACAAACATTGTCATATATTATAAGTCTTTTTGACAATTACTTCATAGTATTAGCAAGATAAATTGACACAATTCTGTATCTAAGGCTTTAGCCTATTATAGATGTAATGGAATAAGGAAGAAATAATAATAATTCAATTTAATTCAATTCTTTATTATTTATTGTGCCGAGTCAACAGCCGCAAGGCCAATTACAGACAGAGCACAGTGTAAATGAAAGTAATTACATTATAGACAAACACATAAGTCAAACACGAATTACAGGCAAGTACTTGGGAAAACACAATAATGGAGAAAAGTAAACAAACAAGCAAATAAATGATAATAATAACAATAATAATAATTTCAATAACATACAACTTAGTGTTAAGAAGTGAGAAGTGAAACATAAATATTTAATTAAGAAATGAAAAGTATAGATTTTCAGAGGATAATAATAATAATTAATTTTGTTTTATTGCAAATAATAATAATACTAACAATTATACTATATTTAAAATTTGTTTGGGTAGAACATTCCTGGCTCCGAATACGTCAACATCCCTGCAGACAACATTAGCAGCTGCTGCACATCTAGCAGAGGGACAATTTTTAGATGAGGAACAAACATTGAACAATGCAAAATCTCTGATGTACCGAGCAGAAACTCGGAGACCAACAATTTCCAGAATAGAAGGGCAGAATTTCGAGCCAAAATAAACTTGAATAAGAAAGAGAGCATCGAGGTGATGTCTCCTAGTATGTAGAGTATGCAATTTTAACTCCTCAAGAGCAAGAGAATAATTGTAATGCACTTTAGGAAAGAAACGATTAAAACAAAGGGCCGCAAACCTCTGCTGAATGCGTTCCAGCTTGTTAGCATCAGTTGATGTAATCGAATTCCAGACTACGGATGCATATTCAAGCTTAGATCCAATAATAATAGTAATAATAATAACAACAACAACACAGATATTGTACTATGAATAAAGTGATGTTTTTTTTAAAGAGACGACAGTATAATATATTGTCACAGTTGTCTTGTTTTGAAGCAGTATTTTCGTGAGTCAGTTATGGGTCTTGTTATCAGTTGGTTTCAGTTCACTGCTATGTCACTGAACATCCCTGCACTCTCTTCTTGCACTTATCTAATTCCTACCAACATGGGACCCACTACTTGCTTCTTGTCACACTGTTTCACCACATATGAATGCTGTGTGCTGCTTCTAAGTGGAAACTGACTGTACTCACTATTTTCACAAACTTTTATTCCAGCATAGTATATTCCCGAACGTTTATGCAAGATCTTAGCCAACTGAAGTCTTCCGAGCCTCCAGAATTATCTAGAAAGGAGGAATGGAGGCTACAGTGTGTCTCAAAAGGGCTGCGTGCGCAATGTTTCTAGCTCCCTTCACTCAGGCTGGAATAGTAATCGCCATAAGTGTAGTGCTGTACTCAATTGAGTCCTCAGCACAGCAGCCACATTAAGATGATGATGAATCAAATAAATGTGTGTGCAGTATTACAGATGTCTTACATACATTATTCTTCACTTTGAAATAAAAGAAATGTGTCCAATTTTTCTTTCAGTAAAACCAAATATTGACCGTACCAACTTACAAAATCTAGTGGTGAAAGTTGGTCTGACACTCACACTTGATGTCAACATTACTGGAGAACCTCCTCCAGAAGTTACATGGTTGTATGAAGGAAAGGTGAGTTTATCATAATGACAGAATGTAGGGAACAACTTTTATCAGTCTCTCTTTCAGTGCAAGACTGTAGATCATAAGAGTAGCTAGGGCATGAAACATTCTCAATACTTTTTCTGTTACGTTTGGCAAAATATATATGCTATACTATCCACTGTGGACAAGGATCATGAATTGCTTATCACATGATCAGTCACTTTGTGGTGCCCCTTTGAGGGACAACTTGTCTGCATAGTATTCAGTGCATACTGTAGCATGTGTCCTGCCCTGCTTTCTTACTGATTATTTTTATAATGTAGCTCATTCACAGTTCTGAGCTCTTTGATCAAATATGGATGAGCTGAGATAACCCAGTAAGTGAAGCGACTGACAATTGGTTCACTGATTTATTACAAATATTATGTTTCTAGACATTATCCATCATCCTGTCTTCATCTAAAAATACAATCCTAGTTATTTTTCAAAACACAACGTTTTGGAGACTGGATTCTGTCTCTGTTTTGGGGTAAAACCTACTACCAGTGGTCTGGAGATAAAGACTAGCTCTATCAGCTGGGCTCAACTGAGTAGACAATTAAACAAAGATTTTATACAATTAGAAAGACTGGTAATTTTAAATTTTAACAAGCAGTGTAACAGCTACGTGAGTGATACACACCTGATGATGGCCATTTAGGGCCGAAACATGTAGTGTGGAGGAGGAAAAGAAGTAAAAACTACAATAAAATTTGTTGCACTTAAGACGGTATTTATCCATATATATCAACTGAGTAGGTTTTACCTGAAGACAAAGACAGAATCAAGTCTCTGAAACGTTCAATTTTAAAAATTAAACAGGACGGTGTTTTTAGATAAAGACAGGATGATGGATAATGTCCAGAAAAACAATATTTGTACCATTGTACCATCATCACAAACTTTTATATCTTATAAGTAATTTATGATTGATTGTGAGCCATGCATGGATGTTTCCTTTTTCCACCATATCTTAACTAACTCTGGGGCCCCCTAGCTTCCTGTCAAAGGAGTACTAATATCTCTTTTCCAGGGGTACAAAGGCTGAACTATGAAGCTCACCCCTATGTAATATTAAGATTTACAATATATGGAACTCTATTCTGTGCTCCTTATATGTTTCCATTATATGATGCATAAGTTTAAGACTAACTTTACTTTCATTTAATCCTTTAAAATATAACAATAAAATGTTATCTGAACTTTGAGGCTGTTGATGAATTAATAAATAAATAAATGAACCAGCCATTCATAATAATTTAATATGGTACCAAGAAATTTATCTCTCTTTGAATCTTCGTGTCATAATGAACACAATTTGATTGCATATAAAAAAAGATCTTTACATATACAGTAAAAACTCATTCAATATATAATCCTAAATTTTTCAGACTTACTCAAAAATAACTGTGCCCCCTTATACTCCTCAGCATGGACACCATGGAAAACAATGTCTTCTGTTGTCAGGAATGCGTGTTTATTAGTCTGTTACCTAGCAATGGATGTCCTGTTGTTAAGTACTTGTGTCATGGAAACATATTTGCCGACTAGTTCCCTAGCAATGGGTCTACATGTCACACTATTTACTAAAATACAACAATATTAGCAAATTTTAGTAACCTTTCAAGGGCTGAGTTCTGTATGTTCATCTTGTGAGAAAATCATTTTACTCCTGGTGCCATATTATGTACATAAGATAAACACAAGTTTGGCACCATTTTCTTAATCCTGGCTGGACTAACCCATCTGTGTAAATGAGGTGAGTTTATACGCTCTTGATTACAGGTATATGCACTTTGGAATGACAGTTTCGGTGTTCTTTTGTGAATATATAGTATGTTCATAGGTGTGAAAGAGGTAAAAAGCATAGACTTACTCTTCTCATAGTATAAATAGAACGATCAAGTCAAGGAGGATGAGGTGGAAAGGGCATGTAGCATGAATGGGGGAGAAGAGGAATGAATATAGGATATTGGTGGGAAAGCCAGATGGAAAGAGACCACTGGGAAGACGAAGGCATAGGTGGGTGGACAATATTAAAATAAATCTTAGAGAGATAGGATAGGATGGTATGGATTGGATTGATCTGGCTCAGGATAAGGACCAGTGGAGGGCCCTTGTGAACATGATAATGAACCTTCAGGCTCCACAAAATGCTGGGAAATTCTTGAGTAGTTGCACAATTGGGGGCTTACAACCAGGTTCACTTCCCAATCTGATGAACATTCCTGCGTCATCCGAGCTTGAATTTTTTTGATATAATCATGTTACTTTTCATCACAGTTATTCAGTAATGATGTTTATATTATTACAGGAATTGAAATCAGATGACCTAATCCGCATTGACAATATAGATTACAATACAAAATTTTTCATTTTGAGAGCAAAGAGAAGTCATAATGGAAAATACACAATCATAGCCAAGAACTCTGTTGGTGAAGACAAAGCCGAGTTTGACATTACTGTTCTAGGTAAGTATAAAGAGACTGACAGCAAAGGTTCTGTAAGTGTAATGGAAGTATTATTATATCAGCATTAAACCAGACTATAATTGAAGAAGCTAAACAGTTAAATGAAGGTTGTGCGAATTTCCTGTAGTTAAGTTGCTTATCTTATTGCCATGTGATGGAGTGCCTATAGACTGGGTTTGGATTGATAATTGGATTTACTGAACTCTTACAGAGCCATGACTGCAAATAAATAGATCCATTTCACTAATTCACTTGCTTTACAGTTCACTAGAGCACATGCCTAAGTCTTCTCAGCCTGCTCTATCTTCACCAGTCTTCTGGTATTGGAATGTCTGATGTTCCCCTTCCTCTGAGTTCCCGAACTGTCTCCGGGCTTAGCTAGCAGCTTCACATGACAAGAGTACATAACAACTGAACTCCAGCAGTTCACTAACTCACCAACTCACAGACTAAGTAACTCAGTCACTCATCAATCAACTCTATTCCACTGACTGACTGACTGACTGACTGACTGACTGACTGACTGACTGACTGACTGACTTACTGACTCTTCACTAAGTGTCCTCTTTATAACATCTCGGCATGGATATTGTAGAAAACACCATTCCTCTTTTGCAGTGTGATTCTTGTTTAATTGTAGCATGATGTATTCAATTGTTGTATGCACAACCATTGATAAGAACCATACAGAAGACACCATTCCTCTGTTGTTGTTAGAGGCTGCTGTCCAGTAACAGCTGGCTATTGTGACTCCACAGTTCTTTCTTTGAGCGAATGTGCCACACATTATTGTATGTGACCTAATCATGAATCTTCATTTGTAGCATCACAGCAATTAGTTCACACATTTTGAAGTTTTCTCATTCATATTGATGAAACACTACCAGGCAGACCTGAGTAAAACCCCAATACAAGAATTAATAAGACACCTAAATGAACAACAAAAAATAGTATATGAGTTACGCCACTGGGTATAACTCATTCATGAGCCAGTAATAATTGAACATATATATTTATTGCAGATTCTGCAGATTATGTACTGTGTAATAAATGCGTGAAACAGTATTAATAAACAATTTTCTGCAATCCATAGATTTTTTAATATTAACATACTTCATCAGATATGTTTTAAATTAAATATATGCCTGAGTTATGATGAAATCAAAGTTGAGTGTAAGTAATGAAATTTAATCTTAATAGTATGCATCCTGTTGCATGTCATAAACAAGGTACATAAAATGTATACAATTGTATAAAGTAAGTATTACATACAGAAAGGAAGGGACCCAAACTCAACAAATTAGAAAGATATTATATATTTGACATAACGAAGAAAGGTCTGCAGATGAAAGATACAGTTACAGAATTAAAGAACCCCGGATTCGACATTCTAATAGAAAAACACACACACACACCCAATAACTCCACCCCTTCCCCATCTCTTCAACCACTCACAGTGTCCTCCCTCCTACCTCGTACCACTTGACTCTATACAGACATACCCACATACACAGATACCCCCCAAACAAGTAGTTTAGACTGAACCGCTACAAAATAGTGACATCAACACAACAGGCATCATAAGAAAATCTAATACATGTAATTACATATACTTAATAAGCTAATAACAAGATTAATAACAACACACTCACAAGCTTCTCCTTATAATAATTAAAAAACTGTTGCAGATCCCTCCAAATGAACTACCTGTTGGGTGACATACAGAATAACGAGCATAAGCCCCACAAGACGATAGTAGGTCAAGACTACTTGACCTAATTTATGTGAGAAGATCCTGATAAACAGGCGCCCCACAGTATAGTCACTTCTACCACCAGAAAATCACATCAACATGTAGTGGTCACAAAGTTTTAAAGAGACTTATCACAAAATACTTCATTTCCATTGTAGTACAATTTTAATTTTTATGTTTTAATCTTTAGTCCATAATTTTTTTATTTTTATTATCTGAGTACTTCAAATTTTAATTGAAAGACTCAATTTATGCATTTATGAACTCTCAAGTGCACAGTGTAATATCAACCCACCATTCTTTATGTTTCCAGGTAGGCCAGGAAAACCAAAAGGCCCCTTGGAAGCAAGCAATGTTACAAAGAATGGCTGTAAACTGACATGGAAGAAGCCTGATGATGATGGTGGTGTACCCATTGAATATTATGAAATTGAGAAATTGGATCCTCTCACAGGCCAGTGGATACCTTGTGGAAAGTCCACAGAGCCAGAAGCTAACATTGGGGGTCTGCAGGAAGGAAAGCCTTATAAATTCCGTGTAAAGGCTGTAAACAAAGAGGGTGAATCAGAAGAACTGGAACTTGACAAGCCCATCATTGCCAAGAATCCATTTGGTAATGAAAGCACTTATTTTATAGAATTCCTGTTTATTTAATTTCCTTGAAGGGTTTACAGCATTTGTTTCATTTTCCTATTTATTCTGTTTCTGATGTACAAATTATTTTTAAAAAACTTTACCTTCCATTTGTGTATTATAAACCCAAATCATATAATTTTAGGCAAGTGTGAGTCTGAAAGAGTTGAGATAAAATGGAGTAAAAAATTCTTGGCCTTGATTCAAAAGTTAATTTTTCTTCCAGAATTAAAGAATTATCTGTTAGATACCTTAGTGCTGCACTTCAGGGTCATATCAGACGGGATCAATACTGAATTTGCTTAAATGGGAGATGAGTTTTTTTTTTTTAAGGGTTACAAATCTGTGTGTTGTCAACATGAATTTCAGTGATATATAAATATCTAAAAATATTTTAATCCTTATTAAGCTTTTAGCATGAACATGGCACTAATTTCACAACATATCACTAATTTTCAATATGTGAAAGTAGCAAGCGAGAAAGCAAATGAGAGAGAAATATATTGTGGACAATTAATTATTTTTTCTCAAGATGAACCAAGCAAACCTGGAAGACCAGATGCCAAGAACTGGGATAAAGATTTCGTTGATTTGGAATGGACTGCTCCAAAGAATGATGGTGGAGCACCAATTGAAAAATATATTATTCAAATGCGTGACAAAGAAGGTCGGGCTTGGGTGGATGCTGCAACTGTGCCTGGAAACAGGTAATAACTTTTTGTCTAGAAGGACTGGTGGAGGATACAATGATTTTATGTTTTTCCTGTGTTTAGAACAGTATTTATAGTCTGATTAATGTAAAATTTATTATTTATACTGCAGGTACAGAGGGTAAAATCCATGGTCAGTTACGAATATTCAGTGTTTTTCTGATTTCTTCAACCTTGGCATTACAAGTACAGTAGAACTTGGTTATAACGTCATCAAAGGGACCTAAAAATAGTGTCGTTATAAACGAATGTCGTT
>NW_019718306.1:49085-54387 GCF_002891405.2 Cryptotermes secundus | reverse complement strand
ACTGGTTCTAGTTTGGATGATTGGATTCATTAGCACTTTGGTTACAAGTTCTCTTAATCACATTTAAATACAGTGCTATTGCTGATTTATACACTTCACAATTCACAGTTACACACGCACTAGGATTCTGTTTCCACTAGTTGTTTCCTAACAACAGATCTCAACACAGAAATTATCACTTCAAATCACTATGAAGTCTTCTTGTCTTCTGCAAAATTCCCATGGCTCTCTCCCCCAAGAACTCAATACTGACTGACTGCTTTCACTTCTCTTATAAACGCTCTGCACAATACATTCTGCACTAGTCTCTCAGCCTCGTATAAGTTATAACAGCTACTCATTATATAAGCTTCACACAGACTACACAGAAAACATCTTGACTCCTGTTGTTGTAATGCACTCAGCTGAAGGCTGTTTACAGGTCTTTGCATAGAAATGGTGATACTTCTGTTGTTGCCTTGCATGTATTTGGTCGCGGGGTGTTTACTAGTCCATAAACTAGCAAAGTTCTGGCCATCCACGTTACTATATTTCTCTTGAATTGTAGATGAAATGTAACTGTAGATTGCACAGATATTGCAAAAACTTTGAAAACATTATAACACATTTGCATGTTGTATTCATCTTTGGGAATTTGTGCTATATTTCTGCATCTTCTTTTTCCATCTCTGTGTACTGTATATAGTGTATAGTATTTGGTGTAGTTATGGTAATGAACTGTGGTTGATCAGACAAGTAGCTTCGTGTGGCAGGAATATGTACATTGAGGTATGACCTTTTATTTTCAAATCACATAGAAAAATATTCTGGTTGATTTCTAAAACTAAAATATTTTTCAAATAAAATTTTACTGCTTGCAAGGTTCTGGGAAAATTTGAAAAGTTGGCACAAGCTGTTCTTCATTAGAAAAAAATTTCAAACACATTTCATTTATTTGGGAACCACGTACTCATATTTATAAGTTGTTGTCTTGGCTTATTTATATAGAACGAAACTGCCATTTAAGATTTCTCTGAGGAGCTGTAAATTTGAACACTAAATTTAAGGAACTATTAAACATGATTTATTTACTGAGATTATATTATAAACTTGGAATTATTTGAATTGGAAGTGGGGACAGGGAACAAGGAAATGCAGAACACACTGTGCTGTCAAATGTGACATTGCAAAACACTGGTTTTCAGTAAATTAAAGCGGCGTTGTTGAATATATTTGTATACAGATAATCAGTTATACATCAACAGAAACTACACTGTGGAGAGGGGCTCACAACAGTGTCAAAAGTTACAGTAATTTGTTCCTCAGTCTGAATGTAATTTTTATTATTTTATTTATATGTAATTTTATTATTATTTTATTTATATGTAATTTATTATCATTTTAAAGTCTGAACTGGTGTCAGAATTATCTGCAGATGAGTTACTGTCCTTGTAGATTGACCATTACTAGGTTCATAAAGATAGAACAAAGCTGTTTGCTCCTGCAACATTTGTCTTGAAGATTTTCTGTGTGCTCACTACAGAATTTCTGAACATTTTTATAATGTTGTCAGCGGTAAATCTCATAAAATTGCAATATTTGAAACCCTGATTGAACTGTTGGTTATTTGCCACCTCACATTTTAAGTGAACCCATATCAATTCTATTAGGTTATCTTGGAAATAGTATGGCAGCAGTCTCACAAGAGTATGGTTGTGAGTGTGAGCTACAGAATAAATTTCATACTGTGCAATTTTTGTCTTTGTCAATTGCACCAAGCCACCAGTTCAGTTTTGTGGTCAGTGTGGTTCATATGGAATGCTCTTTCCTGACAATCACATCACTATATTGGTCTCCTAGTATTCAGAGCTGGGGCTTTGTTGACAGTTATGCAATAGTAAGTAGCATTATCCATTGTGATCACAGTTCTCTGAATATTTTTTAAGAACTGAAGAAACCAGTCCTTATAAACATTGACATTCAAATCACAGTGGTAATCAGAACTAAGAATTTTTTCACGCCCAAAAATCTATTCTGTATTCATTGAGGCCAGTTTCCCTATTGGCATTCTTAGACCACACCTATCAGTAGAAGCTTGCCATGTTTTGCTCAGAGAATAATTCTGGTTCTGTTTCATCTGAATAAAAAAAAAAGTTTATTTATTTTCTTATGCATGTTATACTTATCCCTGGTGACACATTGTAGATTTGAAATTTTTGAGTGCATAACATGAGATTTCTTCACAGCACCACATGTTCTAGAAACTAAATCCTGAAGCTATTGAAACCATATGGGTGGTTCTTTTTCCTCATCCTCTTTCTTAATGTACTCATGACTATTATATATTAATTCCCAAGCTTGGCCGTGCAAATCGATACCTTCCTTCTCCCTCAGAAAGAGAGGTTACAACACTACACAAGGAGAGATGCAAATTTACAGCAGTTGAGTTTGGCTGCTTATATCATGCAGCTTCTGAACAAACTGAGATCCTGCTGCTTATCAGCAGACATCCCTTGTTCTGCTTGATTGCTTGCAATTATAGTGAAGCATGAGTTAATGGCCAAGTATGGTGAAAAACAACATAAAGGGGGGTTTCACTATATTTTATTGGGCAATTTAAGGAGTGAAACATGTTTAGAGATTTCAGTAATTTATGCAGAAATCTGTAATATACAAGAAGCATTTTACAATGTTTTATACTTCCTCCCCCCATAACAGTGAATTACTGCATGTTATTATTGTAATGTTTATCAGTATTTAGAGCAGTTATTGTCTAAATACAGTATGCGCCAAAATATCCAATACTGAAACTTGCACATCTCGAACTCACATGTGCGTTTGTTGATGGGGCATAGCTCCAGCCGCACGTGTTCCCAGTAGTGAAAAGGAAGTTGTGTTGTGCATTTGTTGGAAATGGGTCTCTTGAAAGAGGAAAAGGTATTCATAGTTGAGTATTATTTCTGCTCATACGGAAGTGGTCACCAGACAACTCGCTTCCATGGTTTTGAGCAGCCAGATGTTATGGTCCAGAAACTGCTACATAGTACACGTGTGACGATATGGTGTCCCGTCTCAGCACATGGTATATTAGGCCCCTATTTCATTAAGGATCAGGAAGGCAATGCTCTTACCTTCACGCAAGAATGCTACAGGGACATGGTGATCGGATAATTTCTTCAGGATTTGAAAAGGTTCTGTTGTGCAAGGGGCCTTCGTATGAATAGACAGTGGTATCAACAGGACATCTTTTCATTTCAATACTGTATTTTTGGGCGCATACTGTATATGTAATCACTTATGCTCCTAAGGCCNGTGTGACGATATGGTGTCCCGTCTCAGCACATGGTATATTAGGCCCCTATTTCATTAAGGATCAGGAAGGCAATGCTCTAACCGTCACCCAAGAATGCTACAGGGACATGGTGATCGGATAAGTTCTTCAGGATTTGAAAAGGTTCTGTTGTGCAAGGGGCATTCATATGAATAGACAGTGGTCTCAACAGGACATATTTTCATTTCAATACTGTATATTTTGGCGCATACTGTATATGTAATCACTTATGCTCCTAAGGCTGGCTGTTTGTCCATTCACTATTTAAACACAATGCTAGTGCTGAAGACTGATTTACTCACTGATTGATTCATCCACAGACTGCACTGTTTAACCGTACACTGACTGACGCACAATTCATAATACTCAGTACTTCACAGCTGCATCTCTGCACTGCAATGAACTGAACTTAGCTACCTCAAGAATTTGACAGCTAGTTTATATGGACATATCACCCTTCAGAAAATTTCTTGTGACTACCTGAGCAACCACATCCTTTAGCATCAGCTGAATGATGTCTGCCACAATCTAGAAACAGGGGAAGGGAGTCTCGATAGCTTGATCAAGCAAGAGGTACACCAGAGAGGTGCGCCACACTTAGGTCCTGTGAAATTTTTATAAATAAGAATTATTAATGGCCTTTTCTTCATTTAACTTTCAGACCACATTAACTTGGGCATTTTTATCTGTTTTCCTTGCTTTGAGCATCGTGGTAATTGGTACAGCCATCACATGAAAATTTTATGACCTCCAGCTTTCTCTTTGGGTCATTTGACCCATAAACTTGATTTTTTCTGACAAATAAATGGTGTTAATATTTCTTCTGATCCTATGTACTCCTCTTTTTCATTTGGCATGATATTACAAAATATTTCCTGGGGGAAAACTGGTAATGCAGAATGCATTCTAGGGGTATAGACTTGTGTGTCTGATTTCAACATTCAATAAAATGAGAAGCTAATGCACCAGACACTCATGATATGATTTGTATACTCTGAGGACCTCTTATTACATATGCATAAAACCTTTCAGGTAGTATATAATTTGCTTCTAACTCTTACATAAGATTTGAGATTTTCTCAGTAGTGAAAATGTTGATTATAATCTCCTTGGATATTACCCAATTTGATCTTTTGGGTGATGACCATGTCTCAGGGGAACCTGCTGTTTCCATTATCACTGTACAAATATATCTTGATGGTATCATAACACAGAAGACCACAATACAGATCTTATTATTGCTGTATATGCCTGCACAATATTTTTATTTACATTCAAAATAAAGATGAACACTTTGAAATGATATGTCTGTCTTTGTACTCTGTATATGTTGTTCTAAAAAATATTAATATTGCACATAAGAATTATGTTTATACAAAACACAGTTATGAATTGTTCTCACAATATTTTTGCAGATTGAAAATTGAAAATGAGGATTACAAAACTACATTCATCCTCACAAAGGTGCAGCGTGCAGACACTGGTGTATATACTGTAACAGCTAAGAACAGTTCTGGCACAGATCAAGTTGAAGTGGAAATTTCAGTGCTAAGTATGTTCAATAAATTAATTTAATTTTGTAAAATTTTTAACAAATAACCATGGTATGCATATCAGGTCTTATTGTGTAATTTATGTATGCATTTATAGAAAAATTAATCAATATTAATTGTTAATTATTGATTTAATCTTAGTGATATCAGTAATGTCTAAGAATAATGAAGTTAACAGAAGTGTCTTATTTCTAAATAGTCACTTTTTAATTGCTTTCATTAAATACATTCTGTCAGAATTAAAATAAATATCTGTTGTACAAAAACATAAAAATTAGAATATACAAAACTATAATTTTGCCTGTGGTTCTGTATGGGTCTGAAACTTGGTCTCTGACATTAAGGGAGGAACATAGACTGAGGGTGTTTGAGAACAGGGTGTTGAGGAGAATATTTGGACCGAAGAGGGATGAAGTGACAGGAGGTTGGAGAAAACTGC
>NW_019718306.1:0-48486 GCF_002891405.2 Cryptotermes secundus | reverse complement strand
GCAAAACACCAGAAGCAGACGTACGTAACATACTAATGTTTGAAGAAAGCTTGTACCGGTTCTCACGGGCTGTTCGCATGTGGATTTCTTATTTTTCCTTCTACCCCAAAGATGGAGGTGATACGTTCCTCCGAAACATCGGTTAACACCACATCTACATGGTGCCACATCCCAGAAGACTGCTTTCTTCATAGTCACTGCTGTGAAAACCTCAAATCTTACATATTAATTTTTCTGTGACAGGCATCCTGTCTGTGATCTGTCTTGCACATTCCCAGCCTGCATGAAATGGGCATAAAGACACAAATCATGTTATGAGAAATTCATGGTTCCTCTGATTGGTGCCAGTGATACTCACCTGCTGTCACATATTGACTTATACCTGGTGCATGGAGGAGAATCATTTTGGCTTTCTCATATGGTTTGTGCATACCATTGATTGTCCACTCAACAAGTAACAAAGTCATGCTTTATAACTGTAGCACATACACAAGAAACTGACCACTTGCTGCAGTTGACTGTAGGTACAGTGTACTAATGCCACTTGCTTATCATTGTGGTTTTCCTGCTTTGCGACCATTGTCTAACATGTCACATATTGATACACAGTAACTGTAAGTGAAACATTACTGCACTTCAGGGCAATATGCATGCTGCACTCACACCTATTATCCCAGCAGCATTTCGTTTTGATGTTTGCACACTGGCTTAGGACCCACATTCACATGTGTGAGCAATAATATGGATACCAGTTTCAGTACTTAACTGCAGTGAACACACAAACATCTGTGGGGCTCCATATGCATACGTGGTTTTCTGGACTTGCAACATTTTGCTACAGTAGCAATGTTTTTTTCTTTACAAGTACATTAAAAAAATGCTTCCATTCACCATCCCTGTTTCACGTTCTGCGTGGCTCTCCACTACCACTTCCTCATATCCTTTCTCCCTTTTGTCTTTATATCACCTTGGCAGCATCGTTGTAATATTTTATTATTGATATATAAATACTTTAGTGCCATAACAGTTCCTTCTAGAAAAAATAAATTGAATACTTGAGGTTGAGGTTTGCAGCAAATTTTCTTCTTAATATTTTTCAGCATTTTATCAAATCCTAGCTCCCCTATGGCCCATATCACACCAGATATTTTGTATAATGAAGAGGTACCAAAACACTATATTTTTACACTTAGCAAAGGGATAAATATACAGTAATACACAGGCTTGATTGTTCTGAAATATTATTTTGTCTTGAAGAATATATTTAGCATCATTTGTTTTGCTTATCTTTCAAACAAGAGGTAAGGATGTAAAGCTATCCATGGGGTTAATTAATTATTGGCATACCTTGAAGATGTGTGGGTAAGTGGAGTTATGGTTCCACCATTCTTAATCTCAGCACTAGTTGGAGGTGAATGATCAGCTTCACTCCTCTGCAGTGTCACTCCCAGGAAACAGCTCCAAATACCCACTCTGTAGAAGGCTATGTTTGCCCCAGAGCCGGTCTGGACTTGCCCCTTGTCACATCAGGAAATGCACTAAGGAAGTAGAAATTTACACTGGCCTACAAATGACAGTATTTGCGGCATTTGGTGCCATTTTCCCCTCCAAACATATTAGGATCTCCAAGAATCCATGAATTACACTTGTATATGAATGAATGTATAAGGGGTGGGCCTTCTTGGCCCTTGCACTGCGACCTCAGTGATCTATTTTGCCTTATTACTCTTGTAACTGTGAGTATATAGAAAGAAAGCGGCCTCCGCAGTCTAGGGGTAACGTTCCCACCTCATGACTCAAGGTACGCAGGTTCAAACCCGGCGGAGGTCGTGGAATTTTTAAGGGCGGAAAAATTCAGGGAACAAGTCCTCCGGGAGGGACTTTAAGCCGTGGGTCCTGTGTCATAGCTTTATGGCACGTAAAAGAACCTCATGCCCCAAGAAGGCCTCTGAGCCAAATTATTAAGGACATTTCCCGCCCAACAATAGTCTCTAACGCCTCTGGTAGATGGGGGAAGCATCTAGATACCGCTGAGCCAGTAGAGGCCGAACTTGCTGGCTGAGTCGGGACTGATGGCACGCACCAGTATCGGTAGGGTACAGAGACTGGTAGAATATCACAGGGGGACGTACAATAGACCACTGGTCCTGGTGCATGGAGAAACCCACCCCCTATAATAATAATAATAATATAGAAGGAATTTCACATGCTTGTAGCATTTTGGCTTCTCTGGCTTTCTATTTATCAGCAGTGGCATATTTCCAGATCCATTCGTATACTGTATTTACTCTTCTTGTCCCCATGACAACTTCATCTGTAAAAACATACATTTCATCTAGGAGTAGGCATAACAACAAGCACCACTCATCTGTGTTAAATATATCCTTCTATTCAGATGTTTATGTTAGCACTCCCATCTTCCATGCACCTACTTCCTCTTCAGTTACCCTTTTGGAATCTGTGCTTGTGATTCCATAGCAAATCCCTGCCCATTTTATGAATTAATCAAGCCATCCCTTTGAAGCTGTTGAGTTCAGTGTTTGGCTTTAAAGCTATTCATTTAGACTTTTGTCTCAATGTTGGACCTTGTATTGGCATAAGTAATGCCTGTTTCTTCCTAAACCACTCTAGGAGCATTGACTGTCTTCTCATGTTTAGAAGTTGTTAACTTTCTTCCCCCAGGCTGAGTAGTTCCACGTTTTTCTGTATTATGTTCCTGTATTATTATTCCTTCTTAATGACTCCAGTTTCTCATAAACTGATAAGACCTTATGTTTTATGTTTTTTTGCAACAATCCATATAACTATGTATAATATACAAGTCAGTTTACTTTCATGTGAGTTAACAAAATTCAACATACATGTTCATCAGAGGTAGCCTTGTACATAAGGACCACCTTAATAGCTAACCAGGTGGAGGTCAGAAAGTTGCCTCTGATTCAGCCCATATTCTGGTATTTATAAAACTATTGAGCACTGCTAAGCACTGCAAAATGTTTGATCTGTGTGACCATCTACTTTGTTTCTATTTTTTTTTTGTATCTGTACAGTATAATTAGAATGAGCAAGTCAAGGAGGATGAGGTGGGAAGGGCATGTAGCATGAATGGGGGAGATGAGGAATGCATATAGGATATTGGTGGGAAAGCCAGAAGGAAAGAGACCACTGGGAAGACAAAGGCGTAGGTAGGTGGATCTTAGAGAGATAGTATGGGATGATACTGATTGGATTGATGTGGCTCAGGATAGGGACCAGTGGAGGGCTCTTGTGAACATGGTAATGAACTTCAGGTTCTATAAAATGCTGGGAAATTCTTGAGTAGCTGCAGAATTAGCAGCTCCTCCAGAAGGGCTCAGCTCCACGAGTAAGTAAGTAAGTAATGTATACAGTATAACAGACATTAACTTATTAAATGGGTAAAATGTTTACTGCATGTTTTAAAAATTTCTGTACTTAGGCAAGAGAACTTCTTATGTAAGAATATTTTAAGCAGGATGTAAATGCATTATTTTTATGGCTCACTTTGTGACCCAACAATGTTAGTTTTTAAGCAGGAAACCACTTTAAGTGTGATCTTTTTAGGTGATGTCTGCTGTACATTTATTTATTTGCTGCAGGTCTCTGGACTAAATGAAGGGAAGGAATACCAGTTCCGTGTAAAGGCTGTGAATGCCGAAGGAGAATCAGAACCACTTGAAACCGACATTCCAACACTGGCTAAGAATCCATACTGTAAGCTCAAACTAGTACCTGTAACACCTCTTTCTTGATATCCAAATTTTCAAAGAATTCCTTGCTTTTACAATGCCAGAAGGTTCATTAACATGTCCACAATGGCCCATCACTTGTCTATATCATGAGCTGGATGAATCAAGTCTGTACTCCCACCTATGTCTAGATCTTCTTAGTGGGCCAGTCCCTTCTATCTTTCACACCAGTATCCTGTACACATTCTTCTTATGTTCCATGCATTAAATATTCCCTACCCATTTCATCATTGATTTTCTAATTATATTTGGCAAAGAGTGCAAGTTATGAAGTTCCCCATTATGCTGTTTTCTCAAGCCTCCTCTTATTTTCATCTCTCTTGGATCCAGATATTCTTCTAAGCATCCTGTTCTCAAACACCCTCAGTCTGTGTTCTTTCATTGATGTCAGAAACCAAGTCTCATACCCATACAAAAATGCAGGCACAATTATAATTTTGTATATTCTTCCTTACTCCCAATGTAATTTATGAGCTTAGAGATATCAGAACATAGTGTTTCATTTCCTGCTTGAGTCAGTTCTGTTGGGATTTGAACACTAAATTGAAGAAAATCTTAAATAGAGATAATCTAACACTGAGATTATTGGCATTTTATCATTGAAGTTAAACAAAGTAAAATATTAAATTGAGGAACACTAACTTGGATTTCCACTGTATAGTCTTTTTCATTCTTATGGAACAGTTCCGCCAAAATTAGATCAGAATTCAGTTTAAAATTTTTGATCGTTATTTATATTTCATGAGCATATTTCTCAGCAGTATGTATTTCTGTCTGCTCAGTTTCCTATTCCACATGTATATTTGATTGCATCTTAAATTAATTTGACCATTTGTTCAGAGTGATTTTGAAGTTGACTGATGTAAATCTTTAGAGAGTTTGCCATTGTTTAGAATAACTGAAGCATGTATTGTATAATCTTCTGGGTTATATTGCATGTATATTAGTAGAAGTCCACTGCTGTCCTCCAAAACATTGATGGACTTATACCAAACTATATGGTGTTACAACCCATAAAATCACAAAATTCATAGTCACTGCTATCATGTAAAATCCATCATAACTGACTCATGAGGTCAGATAAATAGAAAGGCCTTAGTTATGACCTATTTTAAGATGTTATTCCAGAATTGTGTTTAGGGACTGAGGAAAATGTTGAGAAGCTTCAGGCAGGATAGCCAGTTTTCTGGCTGGGTTTGATAATCAGAACTTCCTGAATCCTATATATTATAACATGAGCATATTCAATTCATTAGTAAATTGTAAATGAAATACTTCCTTCATGACTCTTGCCATGTGCATATCATGCTGTTATACAACTAGAATAATACTTTCCAGGTGAACCTGATAAACCTGGCAAACCAGATGTTAAAGACTGGAACAGACACCAGGCTGACCTAAAATGGGCGCCACCTAAATCTGATGGAGGTGCTCAGATTACTTCATACATTATTGAAAAGAAAGACCAGTACAGGTACTGTTAACTGAATGTACAATATCAGTATCTTGAACCCTAATTTAGAGTAGTGTATTATACTTTCGTGAGCACCATATTTCCTAGATTGTAAAGGGTTCTGACGGTGGAGTATAACACTCACAATTACTGGGTTTTTTGGCTTTTTCCATCGTCCAGTATTCTAGAAAATAGAAAACACTACGTTTTGGAAATTGGATCTCTTTCCGAAACTTCATGTTTTTTATTTTCTGTAATACCAGATGATGGATAAAATCCAAAAACCCAGTAATTCTGACTATATTTTCCATGTTGAATATAATCTTAATTATATAAGATAAATAAAAGATGGTATTTTCCAGTTATACTGGATGGCTCATAACTTATCTTTCTTTCAAACATGAAAAGTTTAACCTTAAACACAATTGTTTTTGTAAGAATGGGAATTAACTTAATTTATTCACAAAATGAGTAAGGTGTTCCGTGCCAATTTGTACATGAAAACTGCATAAGCATGAAAGGGAATCACTGGTAACTCTTCAACACTTGGTGGGGTAGTCTAAAACAATTGTAGAAATAAGTAATATGTCTATACTAGAATATACTTATCCATTTATACATAAACTAAAAAAAAAAAAGATCCATGGCTTTCACGTGGTCAGTGCACTAATTCCCATGGCTGTTAATCTCAGTTTTCTAGACCGGAGACACTACTTTTCCATTCAAGTAGATCATCAGTTATCCTCACGAGGCTGAGTGGGCCCCATTGCAGACCCAGTACTTCTCAGAAAATCTGGTAGTGCCAGGAATTGAACCCAGGACCTCTGAATCTGTAGCCAGAAACCATGACCACTAGACCACAGAGGCAGCCTTTCATTTATACGTATTTTTAGAAATGAATTTAACCATACAATTTAGTCATATATTTTAGTCAGTTATTAATACATGAGGATTAGAGTTGAAGAGAAGAATGTGATAATGGCAATTATATTTTCATCATCCAGGATGTAGAAGTGCCAAGTGTGCATAGGAAGCTGTCGTTATTAGTTTTGTGATTGTTTTCTTAGGATATAAAAAGTTTGTAGATGTGTTAATAGCATTACTTTGCTGCAATACAGCTCAGTTTGTTCTAAGAATAATATTGAATAAATTTAAATTTGGTATGCAACAAACAGGTTTTTCTGGAAATATTGACACTTACTTCATATAGAATGATTCTGTCTGATTAGAGGGGCCAGTTAAACTATACAACATTTATAGACATACCTGTCATCATACAAGCCCTCCTACGTTGCCTTTGATTGCTTGATTTATTGTTGCTTTTCTAGCTTCCAGTCTTATGTTCCATTGAATGGAAGGTTGGTTTGTTGTATATTACATTGCATGGAACCAAAGTTAGTCAAAAATGACCTTAGAATGTGGAATGAATTATAAAAACATAATACATACAATTTATTACATCTGAGCTTCCACATAAGTAATCAAAAATAAAAACTAGGCTAAGTGTTCATATAAAATATTCAAATTTTCAGGTAGATCCACACATAAACATTATTTCTGTCCACATATGCTATTCATGCTAATATTTAAGGAGGTTATGAGTAACTTTAAAGTAACAGGATTTCATCAACAGAGCAGGAGGAGAGTGTATTTCAGTATCTTTTAGTGCTACTTTAAGTTGTGGCTTTTCATTCATAAGACCTTTTAGATTAGATAGTAGATTGTTGAAACTTTTGATGCCAGAAACATGATAGATTGGCAGGTTTATGAAGATGATGCTTGTTCCTTGTGTTATACTGTATACAGCTGAATTAGTTTGAAAGTGCTCTTGGTTATTTACAATGAAGTTCATTAATGAAAATGTATATTCATTTATATGGAAGGGGAATGACCTTTAATCTCCTACATAGACTTCTACACATATAAAAATTTCTAGATCTGTCTCCTGCTATGATTCTAACAGTTTTCTTTTGTAGTATAAATATTATTTTGCTATTAGATGGACTACCCTGAAAGTTGTTCCATATTTCATTATAGTGTGAAAATAGACAAAATGAACTTACTGTAGAGCGTCAGTGTTGCTGTTATATAACATAGATCTAACTGTATAACATGCTTCACTTAACTTCGGAAGAAATTTATGAGTGAGTCAAAATGTAAATACATAATGTTAGTAGTCTATTAGCATACATCATCTTCAAATCCTATAAGTGGTACTGGAGAGTTTATGTAAGATAATGTGCATAATGTGTTATAGTTGGTACAAGTATGGAAAATGGATTTGGTTTTACATACTTATCTTTCCTCTCTGCAGCAATGAAATCAGTGGTTTTATTGGAATGAACGTGTAATAAAGTGGTTATAACACATTTTAATATATTATCCTGGCATTTGCCTACAGGAACTAAGGTAAAAATCTTAAGAAATCGGTCAGTGTAGCTGTCCTGTGGATTGACATTTAAACCTCCTTCCTCCCAAATCTGTNAAGTTTGAGGCTCTTATTTTTAAAATTTTTGTTTTTGTAAATGTTTCATATTTTCAGATATAATTTATGTGACAGAATAAAGATTTAGCTTATGAATTGAATGGTTGTAATATTTCTTTCACTGAAACAATTTATAGGACTGTGATGATGATATTGTTGAGAGCAGGATATTGAAACTGAGATGGTAGGATGGACTCCAATAGAATAGTCTTATTGCTGAATCTCTTGAAAATTACCCAGTGAGTTGAAAATTGTATGATACATGGTATTACTATAATAAATCATGTAAATTAAATTTTCTTGTCTAGGACTTGAGCATGGCTAATAGGCTGTGATACTTTGTGAGACACAAAGTTCAGAATATTTAAAAATTAATTTCCAGTTCTAAATGGCAGAAAGCTGTTGAGGTCATTGGGAACAAGTGTGAAGCCAAAGTTCCCGATCTGGTTGAAGGGATGAAGTACCAGTTCAGAGTACGTGCTGTCAACAAAGCTGGTCAGAGCAAACCAAGTGATCCTAGTGATACCATTACTGCCAAGGATCGGTTTGGTGAGTCTGACTTAATATCATTATTAAATTACAATATTCATTTTCATTCCAAAATGTTCAAATGAGAGATATTTTATATATAAACAAGAATTATTACATGAATGTTATTATAAATACAGTTATATTGTTATAATCCATCATCAAAGAAAGGTGTTCATAACATGAATAAATTTCAATGAAAGGAACTGAAGTCAGTGAAGAAATAGAAATAGTGAAACATGGTCAACGTCTCACAACCCTATGTGCCTTCATGGCCTGTTACAGGGATAGCTTTACTTACTTACTTTATTTATGAATATCATAACCTTTAAAATGTAATGCATAAATGAGAACAATAATTATGGAAAGACTATGTTATTGTCGCGTGTCGCGGGGTATATTGCGACAAATAACTTCTCGATGTATTTGATGTAGCGAATTTTATTTCACATTCGCTCATACAATCACCCAAATTACAATCTGACGATTACTGCTACCTGCAGTATCACAATTAGTACACTCCAAATGCCACAATACAACTGACTGGTTGCTGGCTAACTCGACGATAGGTCCAGGACTCGCTGACTGACTCAGTACAACTCTGCGGTAGCCACACTAGAACTGTCTTCGTACCGGCACTGCAGCTTACTTATATAGCCGCAGGATTGCCTGTTACGTTCCACGTCACAGTAGGAAGCAGTTCCGCGTCACCGCATGACGTCACCGCGTGACGTCACCGCGTGACGTCACCGCGGAGGGGAGTGGCGGGGCGGGCTTCGTTACCGTGCGGAGGAGGGGGAGGGGAGCGCTGACTCACCCGACGCGTCACTGCTGGTGTGTGGGGGGGGGCTCGGCTTGGCGCAACATGTCACATTATTTTTATTCCATGCCATCATATTATTACTCTATTGTTAATGCAAATGTATTATTTTTTTTACTACTTACACGTATTATTGATTGTTGTGTTGTGATGGTTTTCAGTAGGGAATAATGTAAATGTATTAATTTAATGGCTGTGTGTTTTCTAAGCATACACATAGAAAAATAATTTGTAGTCAGAAGTTAAACTTGACATAAATGTAATTATTTCAGCTCCTCCACGCATTGATCGTAGTACACTGAAAGACATGACAATAAAAGCTGGTCAGAATATTCGATTTGATGTCAAGATCAGTGGGGAGCCTCCTCCAAGCAAGTCATGGTTCCTCAACAAGGCTCGTCTTGATTCCAAAGATGACATCAGCATTGATAATGAAGATTACAAGACAAAACTGGTCATAATGCCTGCATCAAGGAAGCATTCAGGGACATATGTAATCAAAGCTGAAAACAGTTCTGGAAAAGATGAGGTTGCTGTTGAAGTAACAGTACTTGGTATGTTCATTTGTTCATTCCATCTACAATGCCATTATTACTTCCAAAACCACCACCAGTACCTTAAACATCACTGTTGTCATTGTCATTATCACTCTCACAATCACCACTGTCACTATCATTTTCATTATATACTCCCAGTAAATTATTCATCTGTTTAAGTAGAAATTATGACTTCAGAACCCAGTGACCTCTTTATTTGGCAAAGAGCTCTTGCTTAGAGGGTCATAACAGAAGAGGAAATAAGCTCACAATCGATTTTACTTCTTCCACTTATGTTGTCTTTCATCTTGCAGATATCGATTCAGGTGCTCTGTAGGATCATTTTAAGTTATTATATAAAACCTTCGACAGAATTGCATCATTAAATTAATGAAAGAAACAAAATAGTCAGTCACTGTTTTTATAAGAAGCCATTTCTTTTCTTGTTAATTGTAATGAAATAAAAAGGAATGGGTCAGATGGATATATTTTATATTTTGGTCCTATAGAGAAAGTGGTTACTTGAATGTGGTCAGGAGTTTTGAAATGATTTGAAGTTTTCATTCATATCCTGTTTTAGTCAACACATTTATCACTTGCCTAATGGGACCAAGAAAAGTTATGAAAACTTCTGTCACCACCACTAATCCTACAACTAGATACTTTCTGAACTATAAGCAAAGATGTAAATTTCTAATGCATAACATCTGATTCAAGAAAAATACAATCAAGACCTTATGTACATTTAATTCTTATTATTGTCCCAGTTTAGGGTTGACTATAGATGGAGTTTGGATTGGTGACTATGTATTGATCACTTGAACAAATGACTCATGACTACACTCGCAGTTTACTGTTACACACACAGTAGTGTTCTCAGACTGTTACAGTCTCCAGTAGTCATTGCCTGGTAACAGATCCTACCAATAGAGATTCTTCAGGTTCCATGCTCAAGTTGTTACTGTCCAGCAAATATCCCACAACTGAACTGTTGTCACTTGTCAATATAACTCTAGTGCCATCTCTTCTCAGCCTTCTGTGCAGAGCTTGACTCAGATGAACTCTCTCAGTCACCAACCAACTACTTCTTTTCACTTTATTCAACTAAACTGCCACTCAACCAGCCTGGGATCCTTGCTATATGGCCTTGGGGCAGACCAAACAGAGAAAACAACCTCCAACGGTTCTTCTGTTGTTGTCATGGATGGTTTCCTATTGATATACTGGATATCATTTCCACTGGAAAATGTTTACTGACCATTACCAAGCAATGCATATTACTTCTCACAATTGTTGCATAGCAACTGTATAATACATGCTACATTATCCTTTCTGAATATTCTCAAATGCAAAATTTTTCTTCTATGCCTGTAAATGATGGTTCCTAAAATATCTCTCTATTCCAGGCCCAAAAACACTGATATAATTGTGTTTTGATTAATTCATTAGCTGCTATAAAAATCTGGTTATATTATCATTTTGCAAAATATTAGATGAAATGTAACAGATTTTAAATTTTGCCCTTCTATATTTCAATTACAACTGTCTGTCAGAGAACAATGCTTTGTATTATGTATGCAGATAAACCTGGCAAGCCTGAAGGACCTTTGAAGATCTCAGATATTCACAAGGAGGGTTGTAATCTAAAATGGAATGCCCCTGAAGATGATGGTGGTTCACCAATAGAGCATTATGTAGTTGAAAAAATGGACACAGAATCAGGTACATTTGTCTCGTTTAATCTGTGAGTATGTTGCATACATACATACTTGGCTATTGTTATTTATCACCAGAAACATAGTAGTTTCTAAATGCATAATTATCAACATGAACAGCAAGTGTATAATCATACCAGTGGAATAGAATACCCATTCATCTGAACAGTTTTGAAAGTAAATGGATATATAACTGGTCATATTAAGAAATATAATCTTGAATTTTATATTCATCATATGCTTTGTTCCTGTTAGATTTAAAAAATATTTGTAAAGTCTATTACAAGAGAAAGGCAACAAAATTTAGCCTGTTGATAGGAATAATCTTTCAGGTGAGTCAAAATGTGCACAGATGAGTGGAGTTTCAGTGCTGAGCATCATTTGTGTGATTAATCACCAAAAAGCTCAAGTCTTTATTCATCTGTTTTGGTCATATATTTGGATTTTACAGAAGAATTTTGGTACAGTTTTGTATGAGGAAATATGTGGAATGAGTTAAGTACTCTCCTTGACCAACTTCTAGAAAAATGTAAAACACTGTGGTTTTGTGAAACATATCTGTAATACCAGAAATCATTCTGATTAATGAAAATTCCGAAAAAAGTCATATGGCATAGAAACCGATCCTAATACTGGAAATGACACAGGGCGGTGGGTCCCAGTTGGTCGCTCAAAGGAGCCAAAGATGGAAGTTGATAACCTCGAGCCTGGTCAAGAGTATAAATTCCGAGTGATGGCTGTCAATGCAGAAGGAGAATCTGAACCACTTGAAGCTGACAAGTCCATCATTGCAAAAAATCCATTTGGTAAGTGATATCTATGAAATAAAGTTTAAAGAATGTAAATTGTGTTCATGACTAAGGGACAGTAGATATAAAACAAAAATGTTTGTCTTTAAATACGTGTAAACCTTTTTAGAAGCATTAGAATATCTAATAGCTGCTGGAAAATTTGAAAATTTAAATGTTAACAATACACGTTTTTAAAATATGGTAAAATCTATGAGTCTTTAGGAATGACTGATGTTGAATTTTTGTGTTATTCTGAGAAATGGAAATGCTTCTACAAGACACAATTCAAATAATATCTAGCCGGAAACTCATATGGGTATTTAATGAAATGTAAGATATGAGGCTTTCACGGCAGTGACTATGAAGAAAGCAGTCTTCTGGGATTTGGCACCGTGTATAAGTGGTGTTAACCGACGTTTCGGAGGAACATATCGCCTCCATCTTCAGGGTAGAAGAAAAATATAAGAATTCTGCAAGCGAAGAGACCATGAGAACCGGTAGAAGCAGACTGTGTGGGAATATACACATCTATGTGAGAGCAGTGAGGGTGAAGGGGGGAAGGGCAAGTATACAAGTGAAAGTGGGAGGGGTAGGGGAAAGGGAGCTGGGACAAGCATGGTTTTTGTGTAGGGGAGAGAAAGGCAAGGTTAAAGGCTGGGCACTAATCCGTAAGCTGAGGGGGGTGGGGGTGGTTGTTTGTCCCAGCTCCCTTTCCCCTACCCATCCCACTTTCAATTGTATACTTGCCCTTCCCCCCTTCAACCTCACTGCTCTCACATAGATGTGTATATTCCCACACAGTCTGCTTCTACCGGTTCTCATGGTCTCTTCGCTTGCAGAATTCTTATATTTTTCTTCTACCCTGAAGATGGAGGCGATACGTTCCTCCGAAACGTCGGTTAACACCACTTATACATGGTGCCAAATCCCAGAAGACTGCTTTCTTCATTTAATGAAATGTTGAACTTTTTTATGTTCCAAAATTTGATATAAAATTTCTTCACAATCAATTTAATTTCTTCACAAGGTAATAATTACCTAACACTTCTATGTTGTTGTTCCAATTTCTATAACAGATTTCTTCACAAGCCAGTAAATTTCACTTTGAGGCTCCAGATTTTAACTCATAATAGTCACAGCTCTCCTACTTCCACAACATCCTGTATATTATGCCTGCTTACAGATGAACCTGATGCTCCGGGCACTCCTGAAGCTACTGATTGGGATAAGGACCATGTAGACCTGAGATGGACTCCACCAGCAAAGGATGGTGGATCTCCAATCACAGGATATGTGATTGAAAAACGTGAAAAAGGATCTCCACGTTGGACAAAAGCTGGTGAAACAAAAGGGCCTGACTGCAAGGGACGAGCAGACAATTTGGAGGAAGGTGTGGCTTATGAATTCAGGGTTCGTGCAGTGAATGCAGCTGGCCCAGGTCAACCAAGTGAAGCCAGCAAACCCATCACTGCCAAACCAAGAAAATGTATGTATCTATAAGGCAATTTGTAATACTTTCTTAATTAGGTAATTGCCAGTTAAAGATATATGAACAATTCAATCTTCAAGCTGTCGGACAAAAGTTAATTGTAACCGTATTGAACATTTTGAAAAAACACTTTCTCTGGACTTAATGTTTCTACTTTTAAGGAGGAGTATTCATTATATTTACACAGATTTTGATGAAGTGATGAGCTGGCAAGATTGAAACCTTATATTATATTTAAGTATATTGAACTATTTGAATAACCACATTGTACTTACATTTAAATCATGGCCGCGCCATAGCTCAAGCAGTTAATCCATAACTTCCCACTGCGGTGGCCCAGGTTCAATCCCAGGTCTGGTCAAGTGGGATTTATGGTGGACAAAGTGGCGCTGGGGCAGGTTTTCTCCGAGTACTTCGGTTTCCCCTGCCAATCTTTATTCCACCAATTGCTCCACCCTCACCTATCATCTGGGGCTGGTACAATAGGCCAGACGTGGCCACAGTACAAGGGACTTAGTCCCACCCCACTAGCAATAAAAAAAAATGCATTTAAATCTGACTTCAAGAAAATTATCATGTTATATCTACAGTTTGTTTGAATTTCATGTTGATATTTTGTAAGGAAATTGATGTTCAAAATGACTGTGTCACTAAAATTAATTCTAAAAAATATGCAATTATAATTCTTATATATAAAGCACATTTTGGGCTCAATTTACAGAGCTTAATGAGATAAGATATTTCAGATATATTAAATGACTTCAATATGAAGTAAATTGATTTAGGTAAAAATAAGGATACAATTTTAGTGGACCAAAATAAATTAATTGAATTTTCATTTGGTGTCAAAAATTGAGCTTGAAGTATAAAATTTGGGTATTCATATATCTCTCATATTAACTTAATATTCAATTGTTTAAGAGAAATGGTGAAACTGTTCTGACTTTCAAATGTGATGTCAGAGCTACAAGTTGCAGACATTTATGCAGGATGTATGCACTAATTTGTGTCAATATTTGTTTCCTCTGTTTAAAAAACATATACTCATTTAAAGATGTGTCTGTAAATTAAGTTCACTTCACTCTCTAGTGGTTACTGTTTCTACTTGTGAAAAGTATTTGGCTGGAATATCTGATTAAAATTTTCTTAGTTTTCCTCAGTATCTCTAGATCATTAGTTTGATGGTTATAGGCATAGACAGCTTATTATTATGTACACAGGCACACCATTCATTATCATCATTCTGTATCTCATATGATGCAACATAACCACTTCACTGTGCTCCATGAAGCTTCTTAGGAAACAGATTATACAAGCATTTCATTTAGATGAGTGTCTTGGAAATTAGGGTTTGTTTTCTTGGTATGATACAGTTCTCTTCAGTGTGATGATAATAAATAGTTTAAGACTCTAAACTTTTGAAATCTAATTGTAAACAATTTTAGTGAGGACACTTAATTAACGCTAATATGAAATATGCCCAAAATTTGTACACTTAAAATTAGTGTACATTTATTTCTGAATAAATTTTAAAACCAACAGAGAATCTCTGTTATAGTCAAATTGATTTTTAGCTGTTGAGAAATCTTTATGTATGAAAGATAAAACTGAAGTGAAACTTTATATTTATATTTCCACAGTGGCTCCTAAAATTGACCGCCGTAATTTGCGGTCAATCACAGTACGTGAGGGTGAACCCATTTTCTTTGATGTGAAGATAATCGGTGAACCACCACCAGACGTCACATGGAATCTCAATAACAAATCTATCCAAGAAACAAGCTATCGCAGGATAGAGAATATTCCATACAACTCCAAGTTCTTCAATGACAATCCTGAGAGGAAAGACAGTGGCACTTACAAGATTCATGCTGTCAACAAATATGGTTCTGACACTGCTGAGGTTGAAGTAACTGTTGTTTGTAAGTATAACATATTTTCCCCTTGTGTTTGCATTGTTGTGCAGTGAAAACTTTGTATGTGTGGTCCATAATTGAAGTACATCATAATGTACACTACATTGCACACCACCATTTTAGAAACATTAAATGTAGGGAATTAGGGCTCTGATAAATCTGCTAATTAAAATGGAATACAGTACAAAAATATAAAAGGATCTGTTTATGAAATGATTAAAAATATACTTTAGTGGATTTAATTGTTCTTTTAAAGAAATTACACTATTTGAAATTATCAACTAACTCCGTTAAGCACAGTCCTACTTGAGAGTTAATAGTTGCCTGTCTGTTCAAAAATTCTCTGAAATTTGTCGAAAGCAAACATTCATTATCATGATCCTTCTATTAGAATCTCTCCTGAATCATGAGAATCGTGTCTATATACCCATAAGAGACAGTTTTCTGCACTTGAAGTTATATTTAAAGTGTAATGAGTCAATTTGTTCATCATTTAACATCCTCAGCATCTGGGATTTAAATTCTCTGGCCTAAATTATATCATTTTTTAAATAACAGAGTGTCCTGTTTCCTTTAAAATCCATTTCTTGGCTACATTTTCTTCTAAATCTATGAAAGGGGCTGTATGACAAAATTAATTATTTTGTTTGCATGCACTTTCTTAATAAATTCAGATATGGCACGTAAATTAAGATTAATCTACACTCATTTTATTAGGATGTTTGTATGTACCCAAAGACTCTCTTTTCAAGAAATGGCACACTTTGCTATTATTATCAGAAATTATATTATGCAGAACACAAAGGAAGTGATATTATGGATTACAGAACATATAATACCTTCTGTCAAATAACTAAACCTTACCATTTCTCATTGTTTTGAACAAGTTATTGTCTTAATTTCAATAGCTACTTGAGATCTTGATGTCAATTTGTCTTGTCCATGAATGTTTCGCTCTAACGCCACTGCACTCTCCTCTTCTTACAGCTTGTCGCTGCCATCATAGAACTAACTTCTTCACTCATGGCACACAGTCCTCCATATCTGTTTCTCTCTGCACTGGTTACATATATCCATGCTACAGTAACTTCCCTCAGACTCTCTCTTCTCACTTCACAAAAATAGTTTTATGGACATGGTAATTCTAGAAGCCTCTCATGGGTTCTTGGTTACTCCTCAGCCTTCGACACTCTTCAGAAGGATCTAGAATGGGAGGGGCTTGGTGTTCCCTAAAGAAGACGCACATGCTGAGTCTCTCAGGCTCTGTGCGAATGACAAAATTATTAACACATATCTGCACCTTGCCCTTGTTTCATCACACTTCACAAGCAATGTTCCCTCCAATTTTTGTGCCATCTGAGCTGATAACTCAGTAGTCTGTGTAATTTGTTTAAATTCATAAAATACAGTGAGGGGATATCACGTGGAATTTTGCAGAGTTTGTGTTTCCTAAGCATTCTGTCTTCTGGAATATAATGCTGTGCGCTCTGGTGAAAATCAACCAGTATTTCAGAGGAAATGTCTCCTTTATCTTCAGGGTCAAAGAATAAAACAAAGAAAACCAACGTAAAGCAGATAGCAAGCAGAGCAATCACCTTGACGAAATTTTGGATTTCATAGAAAACAGGAAGGAAATGTAGGATGAGAAGTCAGTTTCCTTGTGCTTGCTCATAGAAGAGATAAAACCAATAGAAGCACGAGAACAATTTACCACTTCTCATTGGCAGTTAGCTTCTTATTTGGCAGTAATTAACCTTTGAAATTTATCATCAAATTGATGATCAAATTGGTGTATTTTTCTTATTTCCACTCTATTCTTAAGTATGGAATAATTTTTTGGGGCAACTCAACGAATAATGTTAGAGTTTTTAAATTACAAAAAAAAAGTAATAAGGATTATATCTGGAGTGGGACCTAGAGACTCATATAGGGATCTTTTACGAAACTGAATATACTGCCATTGTCATGTGAATACATTCTCTCGTTGATGATGTTCGTGATTGATAACCAAACTAAATTTTGTTCAGGTTTAGATGTTCATGGTTTGAAAACAAGAAATCGAAAGCAATTATATTTGCCAAACTCAAATCTTTCTGCTTTTCAGAAAGGTACTATGTTTACTGCTATTAAACTATTCAACAGATTGCCCATAACCATTCAAAGCCTTAAAGAGGATAGAATTAGTTTTAAAAATAGGCTGTTTTTATATCTTATGAATAATTCCTTTTATACAGTTTCTGAATATGTGGAGCATAACATAAACAATTAGTTTTAATTATTTTGTTATCTGTGTGTTTGTTTAAATTTTGTATGACGACCTTCATGTCCATTTGTCTGGACTTGTGAAATGAAATGAAATGTATGTATGTATGTATGTATGTATGTATGATCACGGCATATTTTGTGATCTGTGTGAAATGCCATTGTTTTTGCTGATGGCATTCACTGCTGCATTACCACACATATATAGAAGAATCATCCAGTAGCCATTCCATTCTACTAACATGCACCTGTATTCTGTGTGACTGTGACATACATCAGTTTATGTCCAAATAAATTTAAAAATGTAGAAAAACATTAAGCTTGCACCAACCAAATTGGTAAATTTAACATTCACTGGTATCTTATGACATTCAACAATTTTGAATATTCATGGTGAAAAACACAGAGAGAGAGAGAGAGAGAGAGAGAAATTTCCTTTTAGTTTCACTGTCATTTATGGCTTTATAAATAATGTTACTATATCAGTAAGATATTCTAATTATTCCCAAGAACTGTTAGAAGCATACACACTTCTGAAGAATTTCATATTATATTGTGATGTATATCTTGTTTTGGAGCAGTTATATTCAGTGTACACTTACCTTCTTGATATCAGCTTTTTCTTAGTTCACTACTAGTTCACTGAATGCCACCGCACTATTCTCTTCTTGCATTCGCTGACTTGCATCACATTACTCTGTTCCATCACACATGAAATCTGCATGCCACTTCTAGATCAGACTGACTGAACTCATGAATTTGACATACTTGATACTTGTGATAGGAATAGTGATTCTAGAACCTTCTGTCAGACGGCACAGTTTGAGAACAGTCTATAAATTGACATAGGAGAGGGGTGATGGTAGTGGCAGCAGTGAAATCAAGAAGCTGCAAGGGAGGCGTGTGCCAAAGGCATGTGACCTACCTCTCCCCTCTCCCCACACTTAGTGCATTACAGTATGTTCACACATTGTCCTGTGGTGAAGAACTATTAAGACACCCATCGTTTTGTTCTGATAAGGCTAATAAGGAAGCTGACATGACTGAAGAAATTAATTTTAACTTGAAATATTTCATAAGCTATACATTTTTTTTATTGCTAGTGGTGTGGGACTAAGTCCCTTGTACTGCGGCCACTTCTGGCCTATTGTACCAGCCCCAGATGATAGGTGAGGGTGATTGTGGAGCAATTGGTGGAATGAAGATTGGAAGGAGAAACCAAAGTACTCAGAGAAAACTTGCCCTAGCACCACTTTGTCCACCACAAATCCCACTTGACCAGACCCAGGATCGAACCTGGGCCGCCGCGGTGGGAAGCCAGTGACTAACCGCTTGAGCTATGGTGTGGCCCTAAGCTATACATTAGTACTGTGTACTGTGAAACATATAGTTTTTAAATCCAGTCAACAAAGTCTGAATTATGTTCCATTCTCCTACCACATTGCAAAGAAGTATATTTCCTGAATCAGTGTTAATTTACAAAGAAGGAATTTACGCTTTCCTCCACTTGTTAAAGCATAACAAAATGAAATCTTTAATTTGAAACATATCATATAAATAGCATATAAATAAGTCTGGTAATGTCATAATACATTAAAATGTAAAGCTATCCCTGTAACAGGCTGTGAAGGTCTGTACAGTTGTGAGATGTCAAAAATCCCACATTTACTCTAGACAAGTGGCTCCAAAATGGCACTAAGTTTTGACAGCTTTATGCACCAGCCTCCCTTTATCCTCCAGAAGATTGGGACTCGAACCTGTGACCTTCCAGCATGTAGCATAGTGCCTCAACCAAATATGCTACCATGTGCCCTCTCTCATAATACAGTAAACTTAATATGGCAGCAAATTTTCATTATTCTGGAGCATATGGCCTGATATTTTATGAATCCAATTGTATAGAATTTGATCTTTTAGTTCTCCCTGACATTCCTATCAAAGAAGGAATTACATCTGTTGGTAACTTGCACCACATTCACAATGTAAATCCAGTCTCTTTTAATTTACAGCCAAACCTGGAAAACCAGAAGGTCCATTGGAAGTGTCTGATGTACACAAGGATGGCTGCAAACTTAAATGGAAAAAGCCGAAAGATGATGGTGGTGAACCTATTGACGCATATGTGGTGGAGAAATATGATCCTGACACTGGAATTTGGTTACCTGTTGGACGAACAAAGGATCCTGAGTTGGAAGTGCAGGGCTTGATCCCTGGCCATGAATACCAATTCCGCGTTAAAGCAGTAAACAAAGAGGGTGAATCGGAGCCTCTGGAAACCCTTTCATCTATCATAGCCAAGGATCCCTTTAGTAAGTATTGACAAAATAATCAAGGTATCAATAGGAGCAAATAAATACACATAAATATATAAATAAGACTGCAACAGCAGCAGGGACAATAAAAATAATGACAAAAATTTTAATACCAAAAAGAGGTTCTTTGAATAAAATTAAGGCAGTCTGTATCTTGACATCTTGTCTTTACAGTATATTTTAAGAAATAAACTCAGAACAGAACAGGTGAATAAAGCATGCTTACTGCTCAAGCAAATATGTATGTTAACCCTAAAAGCCAGAATTTTGGTAAAACCAAACATTACTTGCATCTTAAAAATATTTATTACAAGAGTAAGTTACTAAATTTATACCCTTTTGTATATTTTGCCTATATATGTTTGCACTCTGTAAAATTTAAAACCCTTTTCAACAGTGACAAAGCATTTTCTTAAATTTACTGTCTTCTCATTTTTGGACTTTCACCTACACTGTTTTGTAGAACCTATATTCAATGCACTGATCCTGGGTTTCACACAAAATCGGGCTTTTAGTGTTAGGTATACACCTACTGTATGATGAGAGTGTTCTCAGTTTTGCTCTCAATTGCTGTGTAAGATAAATGATTCAAATAAATTATTGAAATTAATATGTATAAATAATCAAATTCAGTTTGAGGATGACTGAACAATTCTTTTCACAAATGAGACATTTATTCACAAATAACAGTGGGCAGTGTTGTTACCTGGTATCCTATGTGGATCTCTACCATCTTTAAAGTATGTATACTAATTTTCTCCAGGTTCCTATAGAGCTAACTGTATTTTTCAAATGAATGTAGAAGTAAAAATATAGACTAAATTAATAATTTATGAAGTACAGTATTTACTGCCCCACCATCCATAGCCATTTATGATGTAGACATTAGTTCTCTGTTGAGTGGTTACTTCACAGCAATATCACTGCTCACTTACTGCATTGACTGCTTTCCTCGACTTCTAGGCACTGCATTTAGTTGAACAGAAAAGTGACTCACTAACTAATTTGCTGACTCTCTGACTGTCTGCACTGACTGACCAAATGCTTAATGACTCACTTCTCACTCATCTGCCCTACACTGCACTGCAGTGAGCTGAACTTAACTGAACTGAGCTGAACAGAATTGGGGTCTCAGAAGGACTTGACAGCTGTTGCTGCTGCTGTAGGGGTATTGCACTAGGAGAAGTGCCTAGTGAGTTCTTGGGTGACTTTGGTTTTGTTGTCTACTGAAAAATTTCCCAAATCTTCCAGAACGGGGTAGGAGGTCTGAATATTTTGAGTGAATTAGAGGCACACAGAGGCCAGGAAGCAGGCTCCTGTGACAATACTGACCTCACTTTATGTTAATTGTTAATAATATTTCTTTCTGGTTCTTTGTCCCTCCAATCAAATTATAAGACGATAGTAGTTGTTTAAAATAAACTGCAACTGTTTCCTTCCATATTTTTCTTGATTCATCACTTTCAGTGCAGTCATTAAATCACATCATAGTTGATGTTTTATAACTTCTGCAGTGGATAGAGGGTTTTAAAATACAGAAAAGAAATCAGTTTTATATGTTGCAGTTTACAAAGTGTAACAGATGTTAATTTTTTATCTACTACCCCATCTTTCTCCCATGTCATTAAGATGACTCCATTTCTGTTTGTATATTATCTTTAAAGCAATTGAAGTTCTGTCATTTGTTTGTTAGCCAGTAAGTGCTAAGTCAGTAACAGTATTTCTACATTTTGAGCCTTTGTGCATGCTTTATGCTATAGCGGATGGGAAGTATATTCCTTTACAATTAAACGTATAAGTTTTAACACAGTGTATCACAGGAAAGTGATGATGACATATGAAGAGGGTGGGATATGAAGAAATTTAGTAACCCATGATATCACTGAACTGGAACAAGAAAATTGAGAAATGTAATCTTTCTAATGTGCACTTCATGCATGCTTTGAAGCTCTGTATTTCTTACTCTGTATGCAGTACTTCCAGAGAATTAAATAAAATTTATTGATAATTTTTAGGCATGAGCGAGAATGTCTTTTCAGTTCAATGTGGGATCACAACGAAAATTTGAAAAATTTGAGAGTTGGGAAAAGAATGAGAATTCTCTTTACTATACAAATTTTTTCACTGTATTCACAGTTATAAGAGTAACCGCTTTTGAACAATTCACTAAAGTGTATGACCTATCCTTTCAATATCAAATGATTTCTTGCTTGGAGATTTTAATAAATAATTATATCATTAAAATAATCAGTTATAGAGTTGTGTACGTTCTCACCATGGGCAGAAAGAGATTGATAGAACAGATTTTGTAGATAAGTTATTCACTGAGACTTTGCAAAGCATTAGAATTGTAATGGGTTGAGAAATTTGTATGCTACTACAAATAGGCAAAGCAGTTATCTGAAAATTCTTTAAATTCAAGACTGAAAAATTCATATTTGAATGGAGATTGAGATTTTTATCTCCATTCGGTCTCAGAAGTTCAAGACATACCTACTAATTTTATAAATGATTGTGACTTTCCATGATTCATGATTTTACATATCTATATCCCTGTGTGTGTGTGTGTGTGTGATACCTGTAGTTAATTCATAATGATTGATAACCCTAATATAAAGTAATTTATGCAGTCAGTGTTAATTAAACTATAACTAAATTCCATTTTTATTTTCAGTTCCTAAATCTAATATTTACTTGCTGTGAATTCTGAAAATATTTGGAAATTATTTCTGTTTGAATTAATAAAATAAGCTTGTCACTAATACTTAAGTTTCTGTGCTACTTGTTGGTTACTTTCATTGTTATTTTGTAATATTTTCAGCTGTACCTACTGCACCTGGAGCACCAGAACCAGTTGATTGGAGCCAAAATCATGTAGATTTGGTTTGGAAAGAACCCGTCTCTGATGGTGGGTCACCCATCACCGGATACATAATTGAGAAGAAAGACAAGTACAGGTAAAGAAAAGCTACAATGCAAGCTTATGTACGAGGGTCGTACTGAAAGTCATGAGCAACAGTTTTTTGTAAAGTAACATGCTTTATTATTGACAAACCAAATACACCACCTCAATCTACAGACCTTTCTTTATTTTTCCACATAATCACCACTTCTTTGTACACATTTCTCCCAGCGTTCTGGGAGTTTGAAAATTCCCCTAATGTAAAATTCCGTTCCAACCATCCAAAGACACTGACACATTGCTTTCTAAATTGCCTCCCTTATCTCAAAACGTTGTCCATGCAGCTGATCCTTCACAAATCCGAAAAGATGGTAGTCAGAGGGTGCCAGATCAGGGCTATAGGAGGGGTGTGGAAGAACTTCCCACCCCATCTTTGCAATTGCTTTCGATGTGAGGCGAGCGGCATGGGGGCGAGCGTTGTCATGCAGGATGTTGATGTTTCATCCTGGACATTTATCGTGCAATGCATGACAGAGCTTGTGCAGCATCTGGAAGTAACGAGCAGCATTGATGGTTTGCCCAGGTTCCTGGAATTCGGCCAGAATAAACCCCTCTGCATCCCAGAAGACTGTGCCCATCACCTTTGCAGCTGATGGCACTGTCTTTGCCTTCTCTCTGATGGAGAATGCAAATGGTGCCATTCCATACTCTGCCATTTCGTTTCAGGCTCGAAATGGTGAAACCAGCTTTCGTCACCTGTCACAGTACAGAGCAAAAAATCATAGCCTTCGTGTCGATATCTCTGCAGCAGTTCTGAGGTGATGGCTTTTTGCTGACCTTTGTGGCCTTCGGTCAATAATTGCCAGACCCAGTGAGCACAAACTTTCCTATAGCCCAAGCTTCCAATCATCTCCTGTACTGCACTGTGCCCTATTCCAAGTTTTTGGGCTATTGTGTCCACAGTCACATGCCTGTCATTTTGAATGATCTCATCCACTCTTTCCTTGTTGCGTTCAGTTGAGGCTGTTCGAGGACGACCGCTCCGAGGCTCATCTTCGATGCTGGTGTTCCTATCTTTAAAATGTTTCACCCATCTTCAAACACTGCTCTCACCCATGCACACACTTCCACAAGCACGCTGAAGTCTCTGGTGAATTTCTGCAGCAGGGATTTTCTCTTTCACAACAAATGCGATGCAGCACGCTGGTGAAATGACGTATGGTTGTCGGCCATTTTGTTAGGAGTGATACTGGTCACGTGATGCAAGCTATTGACGTCACAAGACACTCAAGATTAACACAACAGCTGGTTCCACCTACCACCATACTCTCTTTCGTCTGCTGTTCCCAGGTTGCATGCAAAAAAAAGTTGCTCATGCCGTTCGGTACTACCTTATTATGGTTGCATGATATTATTCAGGAGATCATTTGCAATCTGAGCTGAAACACAGCCTTTCCCCTATGCACAAACGTTGCATTGATAGCAGTGTTACACATTCTGTCAGTTGCAGTCATATTGAGCTTTGTACACCTGTGTTTCAGGAGATTCTGAAAATGTTCCCCATTGGTTTGGTTATGTTCTCCACACCTTTTAAACAGATTGTGGTTCATATACTCTTGCTTTTCTGTGGATACACACAATACTTCAAACCATACTATTTCTGTTAGTTCTTCCTTGTGTGGATTTATTTGATAGACTATGTTTTAAACATTCCAACAAAAATAGGCCACACAGTAATGCCAGAAGAACAAATTGGGCATGAACAACGACTTACAGCTTTTTCATCATACACTGTGTTTAAAGTTTACACAGTATATTTTGCGGTATATGCAGTTGCACATTCCTGATGGACATGTCCATAAAGATTTCCTTTGTCTGCCTTTTGCCTGAAAAATAGCTGCAGTATGTGCTTAACATTTCTCTCAGAATTAGTTTCTTCTGCATATAGGGCCAGTTATCCTCCTCACACTCAGAATAAGCCAAATACCCACTTTTACATAATGTAATGGAATTTCTTGTATAAAATGTTTATTTTCTGCACTTACTCATAAGTGTCAGTTATTTTATGTGTTGATATGTCTATTCAATGGAAACCAAGACTTGTCTGAGGTTAAAGTTAACTTTGGATCAAGTCTGCTGCGGTGAATTGGTGGAAGATAACCAGTTATAAAAATGAAGTCTGCCTACAAGGTCACAATACTGCAAAAATGCACATCCAAGGATTTAAAAGGCTGTAATTTCAGTAACTTTTAGTGGTTCTCACAGTCACTTTTGACACTTCTGTCTCTTATGCAAGTTAGAAAATAACACACAGTGGAAGAGCCATACTTCAGATCATACTGTAAGGAATCTTCCCGTATTTGTGCACATGTATGTGGCATTATTTGTTATCACCATGGAAATTTGCTGTAAACAAAAAAGTGCCTTAAAATGATTGAAGCTTTACAAATAAGGCTGCATATTCTAATTCCTACTCCTTCACTCCTACAGGCAATTGAATATTGTGAATTTCTAATTTAGATCATTTATGAAATATAGCAAATTGTTGTAGTGGATACACTTCAGACTTTTATTCATGACCTTTTTGTCTCTCCAGACCAATGCTAGGATATTTTCTTCATATCATTCATGCCTGCATCCATGTTATTTCCTATCTACCTTGAGAGTACTTTCAGTGTTATGTCCCTCTAAAGTCAACACATTTAAATCATTTTTGAAGCCTTTTGTGACACTAATTCCTGCAGCTTTTCCTAATATCTCCTGTTATAGGTAGTTATAAGAGTAATTAAACCATTCCTGATATCTATTGGCAAGATGGTGAATTATATCTCTATGCTATCTCATGTTCATTGTGACCCTGAGTGAAAATGAAGTCGAGCCACATATTTGCATAAAGAAGATCAAAGCTGCGCAGGATGCTGGTGTCATTTAATGTGGGAGTTAAACATTATATTCAATTGAAAAGCTCTGTATCTGAAAATACAGCATGCAGTGAAATGTGTATAGCATAAAAGAAACTGGGAAAATATTAAAATGTATAAATGTCTTTAAATCAAGCTTGAATGTTTTATTAACATCTTTGTTTCAGTGTGATGTGGGAAAAGGCACTGGAGACAGATGTGGCTACTCCACAGGCAGTTGTCCATGGCTTAATTGAAGGCAATGAATATCAGTTCCGAGTGATAGCTGTTAACAAAGCTGGTCAGAGTGAGCCTGGAGAAGCAAGCAAAAACTTTGTTGCAAAGCCACGATTCCGTAAGACAATTATCATATTTCATAATTTGAGATAACGATGGTCATAAATAAATTTGTACCTCATACACTTCTCTTATATATGTAGTTAGTATATGGGCCATGAAAGTGTGCTTCGAATACTTCCTGGACTACATGAAATATTTAAATTTGTTTCAGTTGCTCCAAGAATTGACAGGCGCAATCTCCGTGATGTTACCCTTTCTGCTGGATCTACACTCAAGTTTGATGCTAATATTATTGGAGAACCTCCACCAACAGTGGAATGGAGATATGGAGCTCTGCCACTTAGGTACATATGAATAACTGAGAGTACACCATATTTCCTATAACAGCAGAAATATCAACTTTCAGAAATTAATTTGCTGCAATTAGATTAATCTCAGCTACAAGTCCATGTTTTTATTTTAAATATTATTCATATGATATAATTTTTAACATAAATTAATAAAACTTTCCTGTAATTTTGACATGAGCTAACAAATGCAACATTATAATTGAGAAATCTCTTTTAATTAGTTGTAGTACTTGTAGTACATTTTATCTAATATTTTTTTTTATTGCTAGTGGGGTGGGACTAAGTCCCTTGTATTGCAGCCACTTCTGGCCTATTGTACCAGCCCCAGATGATAGGTGAGGGTGATTGTGGAGCAATTGGTGGAATGAAGATTGGCAGGGGAAACTGAAATACTTGGAGAAAACCTGCCCCAGCGCCACTTTGTCCACCACAAATCCCACATGACCAGGCCCAGGATCGAACCCGGGCCGCCACAGTGGGAAGCCAGCGACTAACCACTTGAGCTATGGCGCTATGTTGTTCTTTTTCCATACATAAAATTCCAGATTTATAAAATATTAGTTTTCACATATCTACAGTAGTGCATACCTTTAACAAATTTAATATGAATATTTTATTTAGATCTTCAAAGACTGTGCAAGTAGACAATGTTGACTATAACACAAAACTAGTGATTCGTCCAGTACAACGTGGAGACTCTGGTGAATACACTGTCACAGCTTCTAACAGTTCTGGAAAGGACACTGTCACTGTGAACGTTGTTGTCACCGACAAACCTACTTCCCCAGAGGGTCCTCTTCAGGTACATTTTTGCACATGAATTGAACGAAAAATGTCAAGTATATGTCAGTAGTGTTTCTTCTGTGCAGGACATCTGAAATCAATAAAGAGAGCTAAGTGTAATGCATGTTAAATGGGTTATTTCCTGTTCCATTCAAGAAATTTATAAATCATACCTAAGAATACTATGTGAGATTTGAGATTCTTATGGTACTGAATATTAAGACTACAGTCTTGTGGGATGTGTTATCATGTAGTTTGGTAGACAGGGAACATGGTGTAAACAATAATCCTTAGAATAATCATTGTGACACCAACTCTTGTGGATAAAGAATCAGTGGAACAAATTACATTAATCCTTTCTGCCAAAACCAGTAAAAGAAGCAGATTTCTCAACAACTGTTATTTACTTAATTTATTATCACCATCTGTGGCTTCAGCTTTCAGGAATAGATAATGTTGAATGTTTTCCAGCATTTTGGCAAAATTTCAACATTTTACATGATCTAGTCCCAAAAGCCAAAGCCACATAATAGGCTCCAGCTGCGAAACCTGAGGAATAGAATTATTATGAATATATCTGTATCTAAAACCAGGATATTGGCAATGATTTTGATCATTTCAAATATGAGCTCATATTAAAAATAATAGTTTTCTTGTGTTTTACTGATGTCAGATGTTATATGTTGTATTTGGTATTTTAGGTGACAGATGTACACAAAGAAGGATGTAAACTCAAATGGAAGCGTCCGAAGGATGATGGAGGGACTCCAATTGAGTATTACCAAGTGGAGAAAATGGATCCTGAGAGTGGATGTTGGGTTCCTTGTGGTCGTGCAACAGAACCAAGTAAATGATGATGCATACTTAGAAATCATTTGTTAAAATACAATCATAAAAATTTAAGCACCTGGATATATGTTTGAATTTCTATGACATTCTAGATGAGTAATTGTTATAGGCAGTAAATCTATGATTTATAACTTTCTAATGAAATACTTTATTTTTCCCAGACATGGAAGTTACTGGCCTGACTCCAGGGAAGGAATACAAATTCAGAGTTGCTGCTGTGAATTCGGAAGGAGAATCAGAACCGCTTGAAGCTGATCAAACTATCATTGCCAAGAATCCATTTGGTAAGAAAATTGTAAGATAAGTAGGTTTGCTCATAGAAAACAAAATGTACATTGCACAATCTGTGTATTTTATTTGCTTCTAGATGAGCCTGGAAAGCCTGGAAACCTTAAAGCTACTGACTGGGATAAAGATCATGTTGATCTTAAATGGACGCCACCAAAGGAAGATGGCGGTTCTCCTATTACTGGTTATATTGTTGAAAAGAAAGATAAGTATGGTCAGTGGGAGAAAGCCCTTGAAGTTCCTGCTAATCAGACCACAGCTACTGTTCCTGATCTTATTGAAGGCCAGCCTTATGAATTCAGAGTCCGAGCTGTGAATGCAGCAGGGCCCGGAGAACCTAGTGATGCTACGCCCACAATTATAGCTAAACCACGTAACCTGGCACCGAAGATTGACCGCACAAACCTTATTGAAGTACGAATAAAAGCAGGACAGAACTTTGGATTTGATGTCAAAGTGTCTGGTGAGCCCCCTCCAGAAACTAAGTGGCTCATACGTGGAAAAGAAGTAAAATCAACAGAGAGAATCAAAGTACACCATTCAGAGTACAATACAAAACTGAATGTCCGTTCGGCGACTCGAGCAGAGTCAGGAAGATATACTATTACAGCGGAGAATATCAATGGAAAAGATATTGCTGAAGTGGATGTTATAATATTAGGTAAGTTATCACATAAAATATTACTATCATCATAAAGTAAAGGATTATTCATGTAAGAATATAGCATGATGAAAAGTTAATGTGGTTTATCATAAGAGCTTGGCAAGGAGAGATTGTTACAGAGGAGACTTCTTTTCCATAGAAATTTAATGAGAAGCATTCCTTGTTTAGCAGATGTTGTCTGTCCCTGTGGTTCTCAGCAGTTTAATTCCTTTTTTCATTCTTTGCTGTTAAATCATGAACTTAGGGATTCGTTAAATATAGGCCTGTTGTATTCAAAACTTGTTATTTATCACCTTATATGCATTAAACCCCAGTGGGATCTATCTAAGGAAGCTGATACATGGCAAATAGATCAGTATATGAATTAAGATTTGACACTGTGAAATCTTTGGAGTTATTACATTAACAGGTAGGGAGAATTTTACATATGTCTTGTTTCATTCAAACAAATAATTCATAGTAAAGATCTAATACATCTTTATTGCAAATGACACTACTAGAAATGTGTAGAAGTACTAACTTTCTACTTACTTGTCAGATAAACCAAGTCCACCTGGAGGACCACTCAAAGTGTCTAATGTACATGCTGAAGGTTGTAAGCTTAACTGGAACCCACCAGCAGATGATGGTGGGCAACCAGTTGAGAAATATGTTGTGGAGAAGATGGATGAAGCTTCAGGTAACATTTCAGTCATGAGATTGAGGTTATACAAATCATTACATATAAAACCATTAAGTTTTATAAGGCATTAATTCATGTAAATAGTTTAAACTTGTCACTTCAAGCATGAAATATTTGTAGCCAATCCCCAGAATCTCAGAACAGTATTATTTAATAGTAAAACTCAAAACCATTAAATAATGATAAAATAATTGTTGATGTGTGAGAGAAATACTATGTATATATTGTCTACAGGCTGTGTCATTTATATGTGCACCATTGCATTCATTTCAGGCCGCTGGGTACCTGCAGGTGAAACTGATGGTCCAGTCACAAGCCTAGAAGTTGATGGTCTTCAACCAGGGCATAAATACAAGTTCAGAGTAAGGGCAGTGAACAAGCAAGGAAAATCTGAACCTCTTACAACGAGCCAAGCTATTGAAGCTAAAAATCCATTTGGTAAGACATGACTAGGAACTAATGATTAGTAAAATCATGAACAAAAAGTATGATGACAATGATGAAAATGGTGGTGGTGGTAGTAGTTGTTGTTGTAGTTGTACTATTAGTGGTAGTAGTTGTAGTTTTAATACTAGTGGTAGTAGTTGTGATAGCACTTGTAGCAGTAGCAGCAGCAATAGTGGTGTAGTTGTGGTGGTAGTTATTAATTCTTCCTTTTCTCATACATTTCCACTCTAATATTTGTTGTCTAACAACCAAGCCTCTTCTCAAAGCTTTGCCCATTTTCCTCCTACATTCCTTCTTCCATGTGACTTCCTGACCACTTCTTCCCATCTTTATTAGAACCTTCCTTGTATATTCATGTTGAAACCATTCTGTGGGGTTCTCTCTTCATTTATTTGTAGAACATGCCATTATCATTTTATTCCATTATTTATTAACTTACCTTCCAATGCATTTCAGATTAATTCTCTGAATTTTTTATGTTTTTTTCTTCTAATTTTTCCATTTATACTTCTTAAAAATCTCATCTGAGCCGCTATTTGCTTTTATCCATGACCATGTTTCTGCTCCACGTGTTAATAGTTTTGCAGTAGTTTTAAATAAGCACATTTCTCTCATCATTGGTATTTCCAGTTTTCAAACATTAAATATTAATTTTAATATAAATAATACCCTAGAATTAAATTAAATATTTTGAAAAGATGTAAAAAATCAGAATTACTCTCCTGAATAAATTATGAACAATTTTTTGTTCAGGAAATGCTTGCCAGTACTCAGTTCAGAATATCTTGTCTGCCCATCCCTTGTCTAGAAAAGTAAAGATTATGACATAAAGAACTATAATTATACCTACCTTTTTATTTAGGTCTGAAACTTAGTCCCTCATACTAAGAAAGGACATAGATTGAGGGTATTTGCCTCCAGAGTACTGAGGAGAATATTTGGATCTAAGGGGAATGAAATAACAGAAGGTTGGAGAAAAATGCTTAATGAGGAGCTTCATAATTTATAGGCATCACCATATATTATTATTAGGATGATCAAGCCAAGGAGGATGATATGGGCAGGTCATGTAGCACATGCAGAGTAGATTACAAGTGCATACAAAAAATCTGCCAGAAACCTAAGTGGAAGAGACAACTTGTGATAACTTAGGCATTGACTGGAGACTAATATTAAAATGAAACACATTCACTGCTGGGATTCTAAGTTTGTAACCTCACTTCAAATTCCATGGATTTAAGTGCAGGGTAGGGGATTAGTACTAGCTCAGAAAAAAAGCGTAGCTGTCAGAGAGGAAGAAAATAAAATTTTGCTTTATATTTAATAGATCTTGAGGGTGTAATATGATGTGTATCAGCCTTCAGGATGCATAGGAATCCCATGCAAAGGATGCAGAAATCTTGTTCCCCATTTAGTTTTCCTTTTGAGACACACTCTGCATCAAATTGTCAGGTATTTACCTTTTTTTTTTTTCAGGAATTTTAATGAGTTATAGTTTCTAATTAAATGACTTTGCATGTCATTTNCCCAAGTATTTTGTGTGTAGACTTATTGAGTCTAGAAAGCAAAGTTAGGAAAGAATAAAAACTTTCTTTATCTAATGTGTTTTGCGTTACAGTATATTATAAAAGATCATCAATTCAGTTTTATGACCGTCTGCAGACTAACATACTTTCTTCCAAGTTGTACAGAGAGAGAAAAGAATGTATCTGTTGAATATTATATTATGTGTAAGTGTTCTGATTTGTTTCAAATCTTCAGTTTACTGTTTAAAATGTATCCTATCCAAAACAGAATTTCATTCTTTTAGATTACACATAAGCATTCAGTGTTTTACAGTTAAAACTTGTATGTATTGTGGCGTATTTGATCAATGCATTGCCAGGCAGCAGCTCTTTAAACAGGATACGCGCCTGCAACAGTAGAGCAAGCCGTTTTCTTGAGTCCAGCATTTGGTGTACGATTGGTGATGTCACACATCAACAGTAGGTGGCTGTCATGTGACATGTGTTTCCTGTGTGTCATCAGCTGCACATATGTGGTGACATCCCACAACAACAGTGGGTTTGGGTCAAGTGATATGTGTTTACTGTTGGTTGATGTCAGTCCCTTGGCTATATAAGTGAGTGACAGAGCTGTGAGATCATCAGAGAGAGAAACAGTAGTGGCAGAAGCATGCGAGAGAGCAAATTTGAACTACGAGGGTTGGAACTTTACTAGTGGCAACTATTTATTTACAACTGATACAAAATAGATGCATGTTTCAAAGTTTTACTGTCCTTCAGTGTAGTCACCAGCATTATGCACAAACTGTTGCCAGCGATGTGGAAGTTGTAGGATACCTTTAGCAGCGCCTGTTGTGTTGATAGTTTGAATTGAGCGGTCTACTGCCTGAAGAATATCTGGAACAGTTCTGAAGTGAATGCCACAAAGTGGTTCCTTCATCTTAGGAATGAAGTTGAAGTCACAAGGGCTTAAGTCTGGGGAGTATGGTGGATGGTACAGCACTTTCCAGCCCCATTGATCGAACAAATCAGTGTTGTAGCATAGCCATTTCTGCATCTCCATCAAATCATGCGGAACCCATCATGATGCAATTTTTCTCATGCCCAGGCATTCCTTCAGAATGTGAAGCACAGTCGTATGCTCCAATCCTGTCTCTCAGACCAGCTCATGAATCATATGGTGTTGATCACTCTCCGGTAACGCAGGAAGAGCATACACTTCTTCTTCACTGACACTAGGACCACCTGGCCCGATGCACGGCTGCCACATTTTGGCATCCGTCATTGAAGGCTTTTACCCACCTTGCCACTGTTCTGTAAGGCAATGCAGATTCCCCCTCAAGCCTCTTGAAGACCTTGATGACACTCATGCTGTACGGCCTCTGGCACATTCAATCTTGATCCAACTCCGTGGTTCCTGTTTCGAAAACATCTTGACAACACTACATTAGACCACCAGCTAACACGAGGCTCTGTTCTTCTTGTCACTGCGCATGCACGTGATGTGGGAAGGGAGAGTCCATTTGCTCTGAGGTAAGGTAGATATGTAACTAACATGTGGTATAAGCGGCATTATTTGGTTCCGTTGCACGGCATCTCTACAGCAGTGTTGCCACTATTAAATTTCCAACCCTTGTAGAAGTCCACTCGTAAGTTGGCAGAGTGAACTGAAACCAGGAGCACAGAAGAGAACAAGAGGTTGGGCTGTGAAGATTTTATGTGTGAAATAGAAGACTTTGTGTGTGTGGTACTACAGTGATATTTGGAGTGTGTGATTTGGAGAGACTTGTATAGTTTCTGTGATGTAAATATGTGAAGATTACTGCATATAGACTGAGAAGATTACCATGTAGTTATTATAATTGTGTAAACCCACAATAACATAATAATTAAATGTAGTTACAACTAATGCAGATCCAATAAACCAATTACCAATCTGAACCCCATCTCTAGTCACAGAAACATGTGACAGTATATTTCACTAATGCAGGATAGGTACCAGAGGAAGGCTCTTGCGAACATGATAATGAATGAACCTTTGTGTTCCATAAAAGATCTGGAATTTATTGACTAGCTAAGGGTTTCTCAAAAAAGACTTTGATCCAAGGCATTACTTCAGTTTATTATATTTTACAGATCAGCCAAGTAAGCCTGGTACCCCAGAAATCAAGAATTATGATAAAGATTTTGTGGAACTAGAGTGGGCAAGACCAAGTGAGGATGGAGGATCACCAATCACAGGCTATGTTATTGAGAAGAAAGATAAATTCAGGTTTGTTTTTACTTGTTCTTTCTTCTGCTTTAGAAATATCTTATGGCATGTACATTTTACTTATAAGTGTTCTATACAGAGTGAACAAAAAATTTTGTGCCAAACTTTGGTGTACGATTTACACACACAAAAGCAATGGAAAATTCTATATAAACATGCATCTCAAATGGTCACATTTTACAACTACACTCAACTCTCGATTATCTGGGATAATGGTGGGGATGGAAATCACGATTAATCAAAAACCCAGTTAAGACAAATTTTATTAAAAGTAGTACTGTAATACTGTACCTTCATAATAATATAGGCCTACCTGTATTTAAATTTATTCAACCTCATTTTTATGTCATCTCATGGCCTATTTAATACTTTTTTACATTACACTGAAGTATGAATTAGTTATTTCAATCACAGTGTTCAACAACATCCAACACTTTTTACGAATATTCACACTTAACACTTAAAAGAATTAATATTGTCATTTGCTTTTTCTTGGAATTTTCCTTTTTATGGATATCCGTACGAAGCCTACGTAATATTAGCTTGTCACTTAATAAACTGTTCTCTTCACTCTCGAGATAGTCTAATAAGGATTCCAAATGATAAGAGCAGCACCTTGTGATATTTTCTTACTAGCAGCACTGTCCACCTCTTCCTCATTCTCACTTTCTTCCCGCTCTTCTGGCTGGACCCCGACTGAACTTACAATTTTGTCACTGCTTAACATTTCGAAGCCCGGCTCATACGAGTTTCTGTTGAATACTTAACACAACATGCTTCCTTTTACACCCTGACATTTTGCTAACGCACTTGAAGATCGATACAAAGAGGCTAACTGGGGTGGTGTATCTGTCCTTGAAACTTTCCACAAATCCTTGCATTCTTTCACCCCTACCCTAGAACATTGTGTTAGCATAACGGGACCAAATAATGCAGAGCTTGATTCACACTAGTGCGAAAATAGTGTTACAACTCACCATGTGAGACAAAAGTGAATGAATATTAAACAACATATAAGCCTCAAAAATACCCCGGTACCCCCGGTTAAGCCGCAAAGTGGTTAATCCGCCCCCAGATAATCGAGAGTTGAGTGTACTGCCCTTTTGAATTTTAAAATATTCTAAGGCAACAGCCTCTATAGCACACCTTAGTTATTTTGAAGCTGTCAGAGTAGTGAGCGTTCAGTATGCTGCCTGCCCATCTTCATGCAGAGCTTAGTACAGTGCCACATGGATTGTCATACACATTCAAAAGTCATTGCATACTTCACATGCTGCTGCATCTCTGCTACTTCATGAGCAGCAGTGGCATAAACTAAACCTTTCAAATATCCCAACATTAACAAAGTCCCCTGTAGTATTTGCCCACAAATTAATCAAAAATCAGTGTTGGTGACTGCAGAATAGTTTTTTTTTTGGGGGGGGGGTCATCTTCCCACATACAAGTAGTATTGAAATTGGTAATGCCATCTCTTGTAAATCCTGTTTCATTGGTGAACAAAATGTCAGGTGTCCATTGATTGCACATTTTTGAAGAGGTCATTAACTGACCACAGCTCTCCTAGGACAGTCAGAAGGGTTAAGGCTTTGAATCTCCTGAAAATGGTAAGAAACCAGTAATTGTTCATACACCATTCTCACAACTGTGTTCTGAGAGACTTTCTCCATGGCCGCACTAGTCCTAGGTTCCTCTTCCATGTGGTGTATCTGTATCTGTGAAACACCCATTCCTCAAGATCAGGAGTAGTCACTGATCGTGGCCTCCCTCAGCCCATTCAGTGCAATACAGATGCTGCAATGTCCCTGGCATGCTGATGAATCCTGCTGTATCTCCTCCTTCCTGGAATCTTGAGGCCAGGCAGCCATTCATGATGAAGATGACAAGTTTCTTTTATGTTGCCGTCTACCAAGATATGTATGAAATGCGTATCTGTCATTCCTGAATTTGTGTAAATATTTCCATTTTCATCTGAACAACACAATTTTGTCATCACATTGATCCACTCATAAAATGTAAAACAGTCTCTGGTGACTGCCTATGCACAGTAGAAGACACACACTAATCCACCACTGCTTTCACATGGTACAGGACACAGACCAACTCATGAACCCGTGTACATGGATGAGACAGTACATTTGTAAACAATCATAAAACAGCATATATGCTATATATACATATACGTACATACATATATATATAGCATTCCATAGATCCTTATGTTAGTCGGAAAGACCATAGGATATGGAATTAGTCAAAAAATCATACAATACATATACACGAACAAATCAAACTATTGCAAAAAATGTTACCAATGAAAACAAAGTCACAATAGTAGTAAAAGGTTCACAAAAGTAGTGAAGTGTCAATAAAATCCATACATTACATACAATTTGGGTTATTCGAAAGCATAAATTCCTCAACAGGCTATTGTCCTTGAACATTCTAAAATTTAAAAGGACATAGGTACAAAATATGGCTGTTTCAGACTCATGTTCATACAGAATTGTTTAGTTGCATCAGTGTGTGAAACAATATCTCAGAGTTTGGTGAAACATTTTTCAATCACTCTATAAGGGTTGTTATTTAACACTGAAATGTTTGGATTGTTAATGATCACTGTTGAATATTAATTATGGAAAAGAATTGTTGACAGTGCAATTCCTGCTTCTTTTAAAAATATGTGGAGTTGTAATGTAATGGTGATTTTTATATCATCAACCTAAATTCATTAATATTGCCTATGAATATTATTTTGTGCACTGAAAATACCACTGATTAGTGATAGTTATCAAAATTAGATAGTAAATTTATCCAAGGTCAGGCATATAGTTTTATCTCCTTCACTATTCTCCACTAGCTCAGAGAACTTCACTAAAATAACAGTCAGTAATTTAAGTTTAATATATATATATATATTTCCACAAATATAATTTTATAATTTTAAAACAAAATCGTTGCAATATGTTATGGAATTTTGAATGAATACACTTAATTTTACTTGTAGCTGCAAGTATAAATCTGACAAATGCTTATTTTATAAGGATTCTTCCTTCAAAAAATGCCAGACTTTTAATTTCATTAAATAGTATGTGACTACTAATTACTGATACTTATTTCTTTACATCTGCTTTGGACTCCATGTCTCTCTTGAAATTATATTGCAAATGAGGTGTGAATTTGCAGCCTCTTATGACATTTTAATAATAAGTATTGTAATTAATAGTATGTTCCAGAAATGTGTGATATTTCAAATATTCTTTATAATTACATCTCATTCACTGTGATTGTAAGCAATAGATAAAATAGCTGTGTTTCTTTCAGTCCAAATTGGGAAAAATGTGCTGAGGTTAAAGGTGATGTAACTACTGGAAAAGTTCCTGACCTAATTGAAGGTAATCAATATGAGTTCAGAGTTCGAGCTGTGAATAAGGCTGGACCAGGTGAACCAAGTGATGCCACAAAGCCACATATTGCTCGTCCCAAAAACCGTGAGTGTGCTTTCTTTATTTCCAGGAAGTCATTCATCATAAATTCATCTACTTAGAACAAGCAATGATGAATTTTTCCCATTACAGTGGCTCCTAGAATTGATCGTAATGCCCTTATTGATGTGAAGATCAGGGCTGGCCAGAACTTTGACTTTGATGTACCTGTAATTGGTGAGCCACCGCCATCAAAGGAATGGACGCTGAAGGGAAATTTTGTCCTTAATACAGATCGTATTAAAGTTGTGAATGAGAACTACAGCACCAAACTTCGAGTGATAGATGCCAAAAGAAGTGACAGTGGAACCTACACACTCACTGCCAAGAACATCAATGGTGTTGACTCTGCAACAGTCAATGTTACTGTGTTAGGTGAGAAAAGGACTGTCAGCCTATCTTTTAACATATTTAATTTATATGCTGGGATTGAACATAGGCCTCCACAGTGGCTTATCAGCAGTGAGATCATCTTCTTGAACTAATGTCCATTTCTTTCACACTGCAGTTTTCTGGATCAGATTAACTAGATCTAATTAAGTGAATTTTATGGGTTTGAATACAGATTTAATTTTCTGTATTACAGATGTTCCACAGCCTCCTGAAGGCCCACTGAAACCAGAGAATGTTACAAAGTCTTCTTGTACCCTTCATTGGCGTCCACCTAAAGATGATGGAGGTTCTGAAATTACTCACTATTCTGTGGAGAAATTGGACACAGAAAACATGCGATGGGTTCCTGTTGGTGATGCCACTAACACCTCTATACGGTATGATCACAAGCAGTCTTAAACCAAGCTTGCAATATTGCCAAACTTAGTAATTGAGATTGGCTGCTTTTTACAATTACACAAGTGATATTTATTCTCAATGTAAGCACTATCTATGCAGTAACATGCTTACTTACTTACTTACTTACTTACTTACTTACTTACTTACTCATGGAGCTGAGCCCTTCTTGAGGAGCCGCCAATTCTGCAGCTACTCTAGAATTTCCCCAAATGTTATGGAACCCGAAGGTTCATCACCGTGTTCACAAGAGCCCTCCACTGATCCCTATCCTGAGCCAGTTCTATCCAATCCATACCATCCCATCCTATCTCTCTAAGATCCATTCTAATATTGTCCACCCACCTACGCCTTGGTCTTCCCTGTGGTCTCCTTCCTTCTGGCTTTCCCACCAATATCCTATACACATTCCTCCTCTCCCCCATTCGTGCTACATGACCTGCCCACCTCATCCTCCTCGACTTGATCACTCTAATTATACTTGGAGAAGAGTACAAGTTATGAACAGTAACATACGTTTTTAATTTTATGCTGTGCTTGTTATGTAGTACATGTTTTTGAAAATTTCTTTCTCATTCTCTTATGTTAAATAGAGTGGACCACTTGATTGAGGGTCACGACTACAATTTCCGAGTGAGAGCAGTAAATAAGCAAGGTGAATCCCTACCTCTCACGAGCCAGTCAACAGTTACAGCGAAGGATCCCTTCAACAAGCCTGATAAACCAGGAACACCAGAACTTGAGGGTAAGTCCACAATTTGAAATATATTTTGTTTCTATAGAGAGGTATTCATCATACTTGGCCATGCTGTGTTACAGTTACACTTTATGAGAGTTTTATCACATGATTTATACATAATACAAGTATAGTTGTCTGGTAACGAAACATGCATTTCATCACAATCTCTAGTGGACAGCAAAGCTTAAACCATAGTGCATACCATTATTATTCAAGTAACTTTGCTACTTAATATAATTCATCTTCCAGACTGGGACAAAGATCATGTGGATTTGAAATGGACTCCACCCAAGAAAGACGGAGGTTCTCCTATAACTGGGTACATTATTGAGAAGAGGACTAGATTTGGGTAATGACTATTTACAACATATCTCTATAAACAATTAATATATCAGATTTATTTTTATGTATCATTTTATGAATTCATTCACTCAGTCATGCCTTTTAATTTATATCAAATCAAATTTTCAGTTTTTGTGTGGGAGTTGCCTTGCTCTTAAATATATATATAATGCCCTCACCCCTGTTTTGGTACCATTCACTGTACTCCATCAAATGAAAGCATGATTATAATGATAAATTTAAATGACATGAATGGACACAGTTGCAGACTGTTTTAAAATACTATGATAGCATTTGCATGCAGGAACTGAAGAAAATCAGTATCAGGTTTCAGGCTGAGATTGGAAGCCAGGATGTCACAGATATATAAAATGCTAAAAACTCTACTGGACACTTGGTGAAATTCATATGCACACTTCTTTCTTTTTTTACTAACTTATAGAAATATTCTCCTTAGTGTGCAGTGAAGTCAGTGATGTGATAGACGAATGTCCTTATTCAGAGATTTCTGTCTTTTGTGAAGAGCATGAAAATAATGTCTAAAAAATGTGCAACGGCTTTTTCTTCTCCATCATTCCTTAGTCTACTCTCATAATCACAAGTGTCAAGTTTTCTGCTGATGGTCTCTAGTAATCCTTTTGGCTGATTTTCCAAACCACAACATTCAGAAACTGGTTCAGTGTTCCTAGTCAGATGACAGGAATCCTACTCTGCTAGGTGACTGGTAGAGCTAGTTTCAAACACCAGACCAAGAGATTTGAAAATAGGCCTACAAAAGGCCTCAATGGAATAGAATTTCTCACTTTGAGCCTGTAACCTAGTGAAAGAAACAATTGGTCTCAGAAATATTGTGATTTGGAGAAATGGAACATGGCCAATGTCAAAAATACTGCTCATCACATCTTCATTTCTCAGTTGAAGTCACATAATATTTTCTGATATGTTGGGATTTTGGACTTTATCCATCGTCCTGGTTTTTAAGATAACAAATAAAAACACGACGTTTCGGAAACAGATCCAGTTTCCGAAACGTCATGTTTTTATTTGTTATCTTAAAAACCAGGACGATGGATAAAGTCCAAAATCCCAACATATCAGTGTGTTATACACCATCGTCAGAATCCTATAGTAACTCCTAATAATATTTTCTGTTGATACAGTACCAAAATAAAAGAAAACTGTACAAAATGATAATTAGAATTCAAAATAGTAATTAGAAATTCATAAATTCTTGCCAACAGTCCATGGGAAAAGGCAGCTGAGGTTCCAGGAAATCAAACCAAAGGAACTGTACCAAATCTTGTTGAAGGTGAGGAGTATGAATTCCGTGTGATTGCAGTAAATAAAGGAGGTCCAGGAGAACCTAGTGAACCATCGAAATCAGTCGTTGCCAAACCTAGATTCCGTAAGTATTTGAATTACAGGAGCAAGTGACCTAGTCTAGACGTGTCATATTATAAACTTCTTTCAAATATAAGAAAGGACATGAATGAGACATGAATCAATATAACACCTTAATTCCAGCTGCATGTCACAAATATAACAGAGAATAATAGTCTTTTCATTTTGTATGTCAGTAATCATAGGTTGCTTATGTACATATGAATCATGATACTACAGATATAAGTCATGCTGCATGTAACATTATTTGAAATTGTTATTAATAGATCATATAGTACTTAATATGTATGGTACATAAGGCCTGAGACATGAATGTTCTACTCTTCTGAAAAAAAAATACATTTTCGTATTGCAATGTAACAGTAACCATAACTTTTATAATATTGTGGCATGTTTATGGTCATAACCACTTTTTGACACCAAATTGTCACGTGTCTGGGTTTCCGTGACAAATAATTGTGGTTTCTTAGATTTGATTGTTGTGTTTATTAGACGTCAGTATCACAATTACACTCAATTACAACAGTTCACACACATTCTGTGTTCTCTCGTACTTCTATTCTGAACTCTTGGCTTAAATTCTAACTTCAGAACTTCCCTCTCACTTCTGTGTGCAATTCTGATCTCTTTCATAACTGCTCAGCTTACCTACTATGGAACACTGAATGGAACAGTTAATCCCCCCATTGTCGTGAAAACATTCCTTCCATTGCTGTGAGAATAAACATTTACCTGGCCATTGTCATGAAAATGTCACCTCTGTTGTGCAGGAAACGTGGATACTGGGCCATTGTCTAGCAATGGACGCCCACTCTGACTCAGATATTCTGGTAACACAACAAGAAATTAATGGGTTCTGTATTAGATGAAGCCGTTTATTGGATAAGTTTCTTACAACTGGAATTTCAATCACTCTGAAATGTCTTCCATGAGATGCAACCGAACTAGTCTGTCATCTCTTGTGTTTCATCTTTACTCCACTATTCAGTCTTCAACTGCTATTCTTGTTGGCACTGGTGAAGACAACACCACACGCTACCAGAAGGAACAACACAAGTAAGGGGTATATTACAGATTGCAGACATAGCAAAACAATGGGCTAAAGAACAGAAAAACAAGCTGCCGAAGAAACCTTCTGGAATAATCACATAGCTCTAAACAAGTGGACGACGCCCCTTATGAGGTGGAATAGGATTTTATGAAACGTTTTAATAGAAAATTTTAACAGATTTTAATTAATTATTTTTATGTTATTTTAAGTGGACTGCAATGCACAGTTTTAGTGAACATCAGAGCAGTGTAACTGTTTGAATGCACTAAGACACCTGAAGATGGCCATCTATGGCCGAAACATGTGTTAAGTGTTAAATGGTGAATAAACAATTGTTGCATTATTGATGGACTGTGGATACATAGATGTTTAATTAAAGCTTTGCTTCATTTATTTTTCAGAGGCACCATGGTTTGACAAGACATTGCTACAAGATATGGTGGTAAAAGCAGGCCAGAAGATCAATTACACAATCCCAATAGAAGCTTCACCACGACCAAAAGCAAAATGGTCTGTAAATGGCAAACCTGTGGAACCTGGAGTACGAGCTGACATTCAGACATTTGCCAATCAGACTGTGTTTGAGATTTTGTTTTCAGTTCGTAATGATACTGGGCGATATACTCTCACCCTAGAGAATGAATTAGGACAGTGCTCAGCTTCTGCCAATGTTACTGTACTGGGTAAGTGTTTCTTTGAAACCTACATGAATTCTTAATCAATGGATCTGATACCCATAAGCGTGAATAAAGAAAAGTATAATCACAGTGATAAAAATGATTTTGTGAGTTGGTTATTTGTGTTAATGTGTTTATGCACATTCACACATGCATGTATGAGTATATGCACTTCTTGGAATCAGGATGCTATTTTATATTAAATTCAGTTTAACTGTTATGCAGTTTTTTAAATTGACTACACTCATATTCTTGATAAATGGTACATATCAATGTTATAATCACTAATTTATACAGCTGTTTATCACGATGAGGTACTATTATGAGACATGGACATGAGCATCATATTCTGGTTTTCTGAGTCACAGTATGTAGTCTGGTAGATGGATACAAATGGTTTGGAAATATATGTCCTCCACCTTTGTGACAGAAGTGAGCCAAGTTGGGGAAGTGGTTGGTTACTGGAAAATATGTTATGGAGAAACAAGTAGTCAACCAGATCCATGAATGGGACCCTGAAAAATAAGTTACTGCAGAGTTAATTTTATTATTAAAGAAATGTATTGCTTATATTGTAATGATGTTTATCACTACTGATGTTCCTCCAATGTTTAAATATTTTATCTTTTATCAGATATGAAACCATGATAAGACTTGCTTGAAATAATATCTGAAAAAAATAAGGTAAATGTAGATCACTGAGTATAGCATAGAAGTGGATAATAAGGATATTAATACATATAAGCAGCATGCATATATTTTTTTATAAAACTGACTTGTCCAATTGTACATAATGTAACAGTTATGGATGTTAAATAAATCAATCAATCAATCAATCAAATTGAAAAAGTAACTGCAAAAGGATATGTAATTAGTAACAATAAAAATTTTCATAACACTAATGCTTTATGAATTGTAATTAACCATTGCATTCAAGTGAAATGTTATACTATTTCTTCTCTTACAAATATATATAAATTAAGTTATTTTATATATCTAAATTATCTAAATATAGCCAGTTATAGCGTTAGTTTATGTTCTCAGATCGACCATCTCCACCTGAAGGTCCTTTGTTGGTTAGTAATATAACAAAGGAGGGTGCTCGCCTTACATGGAAGGTACCACTGGATGATGGTGGAAGTCCAATCCTACATTACATTGTGGAAAAGATGGATGTATCAAGAGGAACATGGTCAGATGCGGGCATGTCTTCTGGTCTGTCTCATGATGTGGTGAGACTAGTACATCGGAAGGAGTATCTCTTCCGAGTGAGGGCTGTCAACAGCATAGGAGAATCTGACCCTCTTGAGACAGAAAGGAGCATCATTGCCAAGAATGAATTTGGTATGTTTAACTTTCAAGATGCTGAGAATTAAGCAGATTAAAACACAGTCATTGTTCACTTGTCCACTTAAAAGACATTCTGTTCTCTTAAACATGTGTATGGTTAAACATTATGTTTTCTTCTATAGATAGAAATGGACTAATACTCTAATGTTACAAAGGTTCGGATAATACATTCTGATATTTTTGGCAATAGTTATCCTTTACAATATTGAATATTCACATTTAAAATTTATTAACACACCTGCAAATAGAGGGTACAGTTCTTTAATTTTAATTTATTTGTAGCATATTATTTTTAGAAAAGTAACTAATGAAAGGAGAATAATACTATCTTCTTGGATGTGGCAACATGTAGTCTGGTAGAAGTTTACTAATCTTTCAAAGCAACATATTGCTTCTGTCTTCAGAGTTCAAAACTAAGCAGTCAGGCAGAGGACTTGCTATATGCTACATGATGTCATATCCCAGAATATATTACCCTTTGTAATTAATGTCGTGAGAATCACAAATCCAATAAAAGGATACTTTTATCTTCTGTTAATTTTGTTCTTTATAAGGCAAAGATTGTAGTATGATGATCAAGTACATTCATTCATTCATTCATCATTCATCTGTAATCTGTCAAGACGACAGGTCCACAGTCTCTTCCAAAACAGTTCCTCCACTTGATGCGATCTAGAGCTTTCTCCTTCAAATGAAAATATCCTCTTCTGTCCCCAAGGTCATCCAGCATCATCTTTGTTTATGGGCACATAAGTATGCACAGGAACATGTGAAGTCACATACTAAGTAAAATACTTTTGCCCCACATGATATTATTCCTTTTAACATGGATGTTTTAAAAATATCATAGTGTGCAAAAATTGCATTTTGAAAATACTTTCTCAGTTGTTAATAGGATGACATAACTTAAATGGTTGAAACTGCAAATTTAATTAACACAAAGTAAAATGCTCTTAATTCAGAATCAGAAAAGATCTCTATATAAATCACTACCTACAATATTCTGCACATATAGGTGTCCTGTTGTGACAAATACCTTTCATTTGTTAGATGAACCAGATCCTCCTGGCAAACCACTTATCATGGACTGGGATAAAGACCATGTAGACTTAGAATGGCCTGCACCTAAATCGGATGGTGGCTCTCCGATTACTGGATACATTATTCAGAAGAAGGAAAAAGGAAGTCCTTATTGGGCAAATGCAGTACATGTTCCATCAAAGCAAACCAGTGTAAGTTAAAAATGTGAAATCATCACATTTAAGATACAACATAATTGCATATAATTCATTGACATAGCATGTGACATTCTACATCTTGCACCCTTTAGTTCAGTTGTGCCTGTTGCTATAAATCTATGTTAGTTCGGTGGTGCCAATTACTAAGTGAAGAGAATCACAGTTTCTAGCATCATAAAATAATCAAATATAATGCACATTGTAGATACAGTAAGGGATTCAAAGTTCTCATGGCAGTGATATATTCAGTTTTATGTGAGTGTCCAGGTCACTTAAATGTAATTGAGAAAGAGATATCTTGCAAGTGATTTTTCTTCTCTTTTAAAGACTTAAGCAAGAGGAATCATATTTTTATTTAAATTCCATATTTGATATTTGTTATGGCGATACCTAGAACATCTTATTTATTTCAGTATGGGATAAACAGTACTGTTTTCATATTGTGTCAAATTGTAAATAATAGGAGATATCAGTATACACTTTATCATATTTATGTGCTTTGTAGATTATACTTTGCTGTCCAAAATAGTCAAGTCTGTTGTTGCCATGCTTACTCTGTGTTAAAACTAACAGGATATTCTATTTAAAATTCAGGCTACTGTACCAGACCTCACAGAGGGCCAGGAATATGAGTTTCGAGTCATTGCCACAAATTCAGCTGGCCAGAGTGAACCTAGTGAACCATCTGATACTGTGACCGCTAAAGCAAGATACTGTAAGTATTTCTGTACTTCCTGCATATTCTAAAGAAAAATTATCTTTGACAATGACTAGGTTAATTATGACATTGGCATCTTCTTTACAGTACCCCCAAAGATCAAGACACCTCTGAATGATATTCGCATCAAAGCTGGACAAATTTTCCATGTTGACATTGATTTTATTGGTGAACCTCCACCAGAAGTAATATGGTCTGTGGCAACTAAGCCACTCAAAACAGATGAAAGGACAACAGTGACCTCAATTGGTTACCACACAATAGTGCACACAGTGAATGCAAAGAGGTCTGATAGTGGACTGTATCATCTGATGTTAAGGAACAGCTCTGGTCTGGATGAAGGATCCTTCCAAGTTATTGTACTAGGTAAGAATTTATAAAGTTGCCATATTAGGAATAGATACCATAAAGAACAACACAGAAACTGTAACTGACCCTAGTAAGAAGGTTGGTCTACAAATAAATGCAGAGAAAACTAATTATATATTGCTGTCTTGCCACCAGAATGCAGGGCAAAATTGTAATACAAAGGTAGATAACAAATCCTTCAAAAACGTATCACAGTCCAATTATGTGGGAATGACATTAACAAACCAAAATTTTATTTAGGAACAAAGAAAGAGTAGATTGATTACGACTAATATTTCCTACAATTCAGTCCAGAACCTTTTGTCTTCTTATCTGCTGACTGAAAACATGAATATTAGAATATACAAAAGTATAATTGTGCCTGTTTTTCTGTATGGGTGTGAAATTTTGTCTTTTACATTATGGGAGGAACATACGACTGAGGGTGTTTGAGAACAGGGTGGTGAGGAGAATTGAACCATAGAGAGATGAAATGATATGAAGTTGGAGAAAGCTGCATAATGAGGAGCTTCATAACTTGTTCTATTTGCCAAGTATCATTAGAATGATCAAATCGAGGAGGATGAGATGGACAGAGCATGTAGCATGCATTGGGTAGATGAAGACTGCATATAGAATTTTCGTGGGAAAGCCAGAAAGAAGGACATCTGTAGGAAGACATATACACATGTACATAAGTGGGAGGATATTATTAAGATGGGTCTTAGAGATAGGATGGGGTGGCATGGATTGGATTCATCTGGCTCAGGATAAAGACCAGTGGAGGGCCCTTGTGAATACAATAATGACCCTTCAGGTTTCATAAAATATTGGGAAATTCTGTGCTGTGCAACTGGGAGCTTCTCAAGAAGGCTCCATGAAGTCAGATAGTCTTAGGGCATTACGGAATGTTTGTTCTGGCTCCTTCTGGATTATGGCTTTTTGCAGAAAAGTGGTTAAAAACATATGTAGCATTTCAGGGCAGAGTGAAAGTGAAGGAAATGGATGACAACTCATATATTGTCATGTATAGGGTGGTATGTATTGCAAAATGACAGGTTGTCGTTTGGATTTATTAGCACTTTGGTTACAGTCTCTCTTAATTACACTTAAATACACTTAAATGATTTACACAATTTACAGTTCACCTCTGTCCTAACCTGCACTCTTCACAATTCACGCTCTATTCTTGTCCTTGTACTCTCAACTGCTGAACCCTCCTACTTCAAATTTGCTCTTCCAGCTTATGAGTTACTGCAAACGACCTTTGTTGTCCCCTATAAACCTTTGATGTCGACCTACAGAAAACAAGTCGCCTGATTCCTAGCCAACGACTTCATTGGTGCACTTGCTGTNGACTGAGGGTGTTTGAGAACAGGGTGGTGAGGAGAGTTGAACCATAGAGAGATGAAGTGATAGGAAGTTGGAGAAAGCTGCATAATGAGGAGCTTCATAACTTGTTCTATTTGCCAAGTATAATTAGAATGATCAAGTCGAGGAGGAAGAGATGGACAGTGCATGTAGCACGCATAGGGTAGATGAAGACTGCATATAGGATTTTCGTGAGAAAGCAAGAAAGAAAGACATCTGTAGGAAGGCACATATACATGTACATAAGTGGGAGGATATTATTAAGATGGGTCTTAGAGATAGGGTGGGGTGGCATGGATTGGATTGCTCTGACTCAGGAAAAAGACCAGTGGAGGGCTCTTGTGAATACGATAATGAGCCTTCAGGTTTAATAAAATATTGGGAAATTCTGTGCTGTGCAACTGGCAGCTTCTCAAGAAGGCTCCATGGAGTCAGATAGTGTTAGGGCATTACGGAATGTTTGTTCTGGCTCCTTCTGGATTATGGCTTTTTGCAGAAAAGTGGTTAAAAACATATGTAGCATTTCAGGGCAGAGTGAAAGTGAAGGAAATGGATGACAACTCATATATTGTCATGTATAGGGTGGTATGTATTGCAAAATGACAGGTTGTCGTTTGGATTTATTAGCACTTTGGTTACAGTCTCTCTTAATTACACTTAAATACACTTAAATGATTTACACAATTTACAGTTCACCTCTGTCCTAACCTGCACTCTTCACAATTCACGCTCTATTCTTGTCCTTGTACTCTCAACTGCTGAACCCTCCTACTTCAAATTTGCTCTTCCAGCTTATGAGTTACTGCAAACGACCTTTGTTGTCCCCTATAAACCTTTGATGTCGACCTACAGAAAACAAGTCGCCTGATTCCTAGCCAACGACTTCATTGGTGCACTTGCTGTTGCCTAGCAATGAGCAATTATTATTCGTTCACTAAGATACAGCTTCTGTTGTTGCATGTGT
>NW_019718305.1:478-663 GCF_002891405.2 Cryptotermes secundus | reverse complement strand
TTCTTTGCTAGCTTGCTAGATTTACGTGGATAGCTTGCTCGCTTTTCGATGCTATCTTGCTAGCTTTCCGTTGCAAGCTTGCTATCTTTGCGTTGCTACCTTGCTAGCTTTACGTTGCTAACTTGCTAGCTTTACGTTGATAGCTTGCTAGATATGGGTTGCTAGCTAGGCTAACTTTGCGTTGC
>NW_019718305.1:0-367 GCF_002891405.2 Cryptotermes secundus | reverse complement strand
TGTTTTGCTAGCTTGTTAGTTTTGCGTTGCTATCTTCCTTGCTTTGCGTTGCTAGCTAGCTAGTTTTGCGTTGCTAGCTAGTTAGCTTTGCGTTGCTATCTTGCTTGCTTTGCGTTGCTAGCTTGCTAGTTCTGCGTTGCTAGCCCTGCAGATTTGCGTTGCTATCTATAAAGTTTTCGTTGCTAGCTTGCTAGCTTTGCATTGCTAGCTTGCTAGTTTTGCTTTGTTAGCATTGTAGCTTTGCGTTACTATCTTGCTAGCTTTGCGATGCTAGCTTGCCCATTTGCGTTGCTAGCTTGCCAGCTTTTCGTTACTTGCTAATTTTGCGTTCTAGCTTGCTATCTTTGCGTTACTTCCTTGCTATCTT
>NW_019718304.1:78188-102931 GCF_002891405.2 Cryptotermes secundus | reverse complement strand
CGATAAGTTAACACACTCCCTTACACGTTCTCAGAACTGAAAATACAATTTGGTGTGGTTCGAATTCGGGGTCACAATACAAATTCAAACGGAGCTGACCACGGTTATGTACTCAACGAAAACGTATTGTAACAAGACGCCTGAAAGCCGCAATTAGTGGAGCCGGAAAGACTTCATTGCTAGGCAGCAGCTCGGTAAACACGTTCCCGTGGCAACGAATACGCAAGTAACAACAGAGGAATTGCTGGAAACAATGAATTCTGTTCGGTCCATGCAAAGTGATTATAAAAGAAGAGAACTGAGAATTGGTAGTAACCTTGCGAGTCGTGGTAGGCGAAGAAAAGGCAAGTGTCAAATCTGAGACATTAAAACGTGGTCGCGAATCCCATGGGACTCGGTCCCGAGAAAGACTGCTCTGGCAAGGGCTCCCCACAAAAACAAGACCGTAACTGTTAAACAGTAATACATATCTGGTCATTAGCCCCAGGTGGGACTCGACACCAAGACTTACTGACCGACTGAACGTCAGTGGCAATGTGACTTTGACTTTGACTTTGGTAGTGCTATCGTACACTCGACGAAAGGCCAGGCATTTTCATAAGAGGCAAACCAACCTTCTCGTCAGAAAGGATATTACATAAGAACTATGAATGAAGGGCTCAACTGAAAAAAAAAGATTTCTGTTCGTGAGTCTCAAGGGGCTTGACACTAAGACGAACTGATTGGCGGTAAATCGTTAGTCATAAAGTGATTCTGACTTTGACACTGGTAGTGCTGTGTGAAGTTCAGCTGTGCAAGGGAGGCTGCGAAGAGATGGAGATCAAATTCAGTTGAGGGAATATCTGGCAGGGAGTTCTGAACGAGAGTCGGCGAAGGGAGGACATGAGTGTGGGGAGCTGAAGAATTTCAACTATTAGAAACCGTTGCCAGGGAACGGCTTGTTAAGACACAGCAGGCTGGGAAAATCTTAGCGGGTGCTGTGGTGAACTGTGAACTACGATAATCAGCGATAGTGCTGTGATTACTTGAAGTTCGGAGTTGTGCCAGTAAATCCAGTATCCCATATATATCCCATCTATAGTCACATACACGGTGTGTCCAGGATCCGTTAGGACCTTTTTTTTTATTTTGCCCTGCAATGCCATCTGTTGGCGAGTTGTGGGGTTAAGTTTCTTGAAGTTTCAGCTGTGGCTGTGTATAATTTCAAAGTGCAAGCATCGCTGCAGCATGTGTTCTGACCTTGAAAGTAACAGTACTGTCCTGACGCTCGTCGGAAAATGGCTGTTGAACAGAGAGCCAACATCAAATTTTGATGAAAAGTGTGTACGGTAGTGATTGTTTGTGTAGCTCGAACATTTTTCGATGGTAAGCTGTATTTCGTGAGGGCAAGGAGGACATAGAAGGCGCTCCGAGTGCATCAGAGCTGAGAACAATTCGCACTAAAGAAAATATGAAAAAAGTGACGAAATCCTTGCATCAGACAGATGTGTTTCTGCAAGACTCATCGAGGAACTTTTAGAAATACCAAAAAGTACTGTGCATCAAATTTTGACCGAGAATTTAGGCAAACGGAAGGACTGTGCGCGGTTTGTACACGTGTCTACACGTATTTATAACGTGGGAATTATACAAGTGCAACTTAATTATTCAATCCCAATACCATCACAGTTATCACAAACTATCACTGATTATCACACGCGCGTCCGGTTCTTCTTCCCGCGACTGCTGCTATATTAGAACTCTTCCAATTCAACTGACAACAACAACAACTAATCCTCGAAGGCAGTGTAGCACTCTTATAGAACCTCAGCAGGACACCGGACTTCAGTATGACCTTGTGGACACCAATCAGCGCTCACAGTTGTAGCTCCACCCCAAACTGGTCCGCTCCCCACTCTGCGGTAATGGTATAAATATGAGGGTGTCCAACTGCCTGACATGAGACTGTGAGGTGAGTTTCAGACACTTCAAACTCATCAGACAGTCCTCATCTTAAAAATATGAAAATCCACAGAGGAGAGGCACAAGAACCATGAGACGGGGTGTGTGAAAACGTCCAAGTTGCCATCCCAACTCACAGGGCACAGTGTCTGGCACAAGGGAGTTGCAGTCTGCCGGAGTGTAAACATGACCTGCAGCGACACATGAACACTCACTAGGGAAAGAAACCTGACCGACATATCTCCATATTTTCTTCAAGCTCTAGGACCGGTATCACTGTGGGTGGGGGCTCTTCTTGTTTCGCCGCCTCAGGTTTCGTGCACACTGAAGCCGGCTTTTACTCTTATAGACGCGCCTCCGTCGTTTCTCGTCAGGCCATAGTCTTTACGTCTATTTAGGTTTTAAATACGGACACCATCTCCATGTGGCTGGTGCCCATATATTCTCGCATGACGGTCATCTTTTCTCGCCAGTCTTCCTCGTCGTGGTCCATCGTTTCTCGCCGGGCTTTCCACTGTCTTCAAACCTCTTCAATTTAGCTTTTCTCTCCGCCTTCCATTTTTCCTTCAGGAGTTCCATCATCTGCTGTGAGTCCATTATCTTCTTGTAAGATAACATTTTATGAACTCGTAAATTCGAATTTTCGTCGAGGCGTGTTGAAGTTCGTAAACAAATTCTGACAACAGTGTAACGTATTTTGCTACTGAAGACGCCGTTCAGATTGTTAATTCCTTTGTTTAACAATGTGGTATCATCCCACAGATTACCACGTTATTTCTACATAGCTCACTAACCAGCTCACGTTTTACAATCGCGCGCGCCAACCAATCACGTTGCTTACAAACCTCGCATTTATACAGCACTTGCTCTTTAGCCCAATTCCATATCATTACACACGATAGTCAATAGGCGGTCAGCAAATATCGCTCCTCCGTCACGCATGATATAAAAGGCGGAGCACAAAGCTCGCAAGTCGTCACGGATTGTTAAATAAATTGATGCTTAGGCTGCTTCAATTTCCTACACTGACACATGTCCCTGGACATATTAGTATTAAAATAAAAAAGACATATATATCACATATCCCCATAAGGTGCAGCAAGTGAACACACACAAAAAAAGAATAACCACTCCTTTAATCGTTAAGGAGGACCAAATAGGGGGGGAGAGATAGAGAGTGTTTGAAAAAAATCTCTACACTCGGAAGAAAAATATGACAAAGTGTCCCAGGCGGAGCCCGATGCCAAGAGTGACCGTGCCGTCTGATTGTCGGCAGTAAGCTTCTGCTCTGCTCTGCAAGTCGTCAGTAACCACATCAGCCAGTCAGCTATCACTTCGTACAGAGAGATCGGTCTTCGGAATCATCGAAACTTCGCTGCTTCAAGTACGGCTGCCTCGGATGTCCTGCGTTCATGCTCGATTCACTGGGAAACTCGGCTACATTGCCTCGCCGGGTGTGAAGCCAGACTCACTGGGCAACTGGCAGTTTCTATTTCTACCGGCGCAGGCAGCCCTACATCAGCGGCCAAACATCGCAAGACGAACTGCCCTTTTAAGGGCCTACACACTTTCCGAAATCGTTTGTCTATTGGAGTTCCGACAAAATCCGACAACAACCGACAATTCTTGGCTACAATTTGTTATAAGGCTGTTAAGAGTTTACACAATTTACAATACTTCACAAAAATTAATTCACTCTATTCTCAGGAGTCTACACGAATTTATAACGTGGGAATTATACAAGTGCAACTTAATTATTCAATCCCAATACCATCTAAGTTATCACAAACTATCACTGATTATCACATGCGCGTCCGGTTCTTTTTCGGCGACTGCTGCTATATTCCAACTGTTCCAGTTCAACTGACAACAATACACTTCGAAGGCAGTGTAGCACTCTTATATTTACAGAGCCCTCTCATGATTATGTAGTGAAAAGAGAAAGCCTCAGCACATCAACCTGTACCAGTGTGTGCCGAAAATCTTGAAAGCACCTAAACTGAATCACGACCGGAATAGCTCAGTCGGTATAGCAACGCTCTGCGGAATAGGCGGCCAATTAATTGGGAAGGGCCTTCAATGTCGGGCAGGGACAGTAGATTTTTCTCTACTCCACGGTGTCCATGCAGCTCTGAGGCCCATAGAATCTCTTACCCAGCCGGTACTGGGGCGCTTCACACGTAGTTAATGTGACTGAGGCGTGAATCTGACCACACCTCATTCTATCGTCGAGGTTATGAACATGAAAAGCTATACCGCCACTCCTCCATAAGTCTTCATGGCGTGGATCCCAATTAATTAAGCAGGACAACTTTACCTTTACGTACATTAAATCTTACTTTCTTAGCAGAACTTTGCGTCGCCACCTATTTCGAAAAACTCAGCATAAATGGTTGTTTCAGTGCGCTGTCCGTCTGTAGGATTAATGATGAATTGGAATGAAACGGGAGTTGTTTCATCTAGTTTCTCTCCCTCCTTTGTTCCTCCACTCACCAATACACCTTCATGGCGCGATGCATAATTAAGCAGAACGCCAACGTTACTTTTACCTTTTACATTTATTGTCTGTCGCCGTTAGGCCTAAGAACTACGCCTGTCAGAAATGCAAGATTGAAGGTTATTCTTGTGGGATGTGACGCCGTGTAGTCGCCACGCTGCTCTTTGCTTCTCGCTTGTTACTTGTTTGGGTTACTCTTCTACATTCAAGATGGAGGCAGTAAATTCCTCCGAAACGTCTGTGAAGTACGCTATGTCACATCCCAGAAGAGTGTAGTTTTTAAATGAAAATAGTCCCACGTATTTAGGGGTGTGGATTTGATCTTGAATTAATTGACCAACTTATACACACGACTCGGAACTGCAGACAATTACAGCGACACAGCTAAGCCTTTTCCAGTCTGTTTGTCTTCAATAGCTGTTCGCTGACAATGGCTTCTAACAATGGAAATTCTTCAGTTTCCCGCGCTCTGGTCACAGCTTCCCGCGCAGAAGTCAATTCTCAACTGACATTTATCAACTCTGGAACTCTCAACTGACATTTATCAACTCTGGAACTCTCAATCCAATTGTCTTCTGCAACTGTCAACTGCCTCGTTGCCATCTCTTCTCCATTATCTCAGATGGGCCTGTGTACATGTTGCATAGATTTTTGGGTGAACCCAAGAGTAAACACCGTTTCCAACAATATTTCCATTTGTTGGGCATTGTCGCAGAAACGTGTGTACCGAGCCGTTGTTTATCAATGGACGTCTACTCCAGTTGCATTATTGCGGTCTTCAGGTGTTATGTCACAATACTTTTATAAAATAATAATTAAAATTTATCTTATTATAAAAGAAATATACAATATGACTACAGAACAGTTATGAGTTCGTATAATCTAATATTAAAATAAAGTTTCTTGGTGTGGACACAGTCGCTTTTAAAGCCTTCTTTTCGAAAATGACTAAACTCAGATGCAGGGGTTGATATATGGACAACATTTACAAACTGGAAATTAAGCGATGTGAAGTAAGTTCTTACAGATGACTGAAATTTAAAATTAGTTGAGAGATTAAAAATATACCTTCTATTATGTGTAAAGTGAGATTAATTACATCCGCTTATGGTTTCTTCTCCTCCTAGAGCCACAAGACTTTAGGAAACTCTTGGTATAAGTTCTATTACGAAGGTATGCATCAGAGCACCTCGTAGAAAAATTGAACATCCGTCTTCAGTAACGCAGTTGGGACTACAGTACGGAAGGAAGAGTGCTCAGTCACCCTTAAAGAAGACTGGGCTATAGTGTTCAAGTGTTCTAGAGATACTGAGCAGTATAAAACATCTCTGAAGAGTAATTCATACACTGAGTAGGCATACTTACGGAAAAAGAACCTTTTATGTTCAGCCAGATCTCCAGTGTGGTGAATTTGGTTTCAATTGTAATAGTACAACGTTAACTGGAGCAGGTACTCAAACCCATATGGACCCATGGAATTCAGCTGTAGGGACAGACTCAAATTCCAACATCGAAATCCCCCAGAGTTTCAATCAAAGACTTTCCGATCCATTCTGAACGCACCTTGGTATGTAAACAACCAGAGGATCCGTGAAAATCTACAATGAACACAGTGTTCAGTGAAATAAAAAAGTGAAATACCAAATACTCGTACTTATGGTAAGTGATAAAGTAGATGCTACAAGCCGGAAAGTCCCGGGTTCTCTTCCCGATTAGATGATTTTTTCAATTGACCTAATCCTTCCCGCCGCACTATGGCATTGAGGGTCGACTCAGAGTCTAAAAGAAATGAGTACCAGGAATCTTCCTGGGGGTAAAGGGCGGCCGGCGCGGAAGGCCGCCATCTTACCTTACTTNTACCTTACCGCCATCTCTGAACAGACTGTCTAGAGAAAATGTGGGACTCTTGACGTCTCACAACCCTATGGACCTTGAAGGCCTGTTACAGGGATACCTTTACTTTTCTAACACTAAATACGTAAGAAAATTAGAAAACCACACTCATGCACTGGCAGTGAACCTACTAGACAATAGCGAAACTGCACACAGACTGAAAAGATGCGCCGTCCTAACTACAAGAATTAAAACGATAACCAAGTGAACAAAAGAAAAGTATGAGTTACGCCACTGGGCATAACTTATTCACGAGCCGGTACTTAATGAACATATATATTTATTGCAGTTTCTGCAAATTACGTAAAATAGATGTGTAAAAAAGAAGTGTGGCAAGTTTTTTCCGAGTTCTTCGGTTTCCCCTGCCAATTATCATTCCACCGACTGTCCCACACTCATCAAATATCATAGCAGCCCCTGCTATAGTAGACCAAACAGTGGCTGATGTACCAAGTGGACTCAATCTCAGTCCACCCTAAGAAATAAAAAAAAGTCATTATCTGTGGATGACGCGACCTCAAAGATATTGCACGCGCAGTATAATTTACTTCATTCTACAGTCATCATACGTGAAGGGAACTGTATCAAGGACAAAGTTTGTTGGGGTTGATGAGAAGAAGGTTTCTGAGGGACATTTTTATAGCGTCACATTTTCCAGACTGGAGAACTTAAGATTCTAAAAAAGGTTTAGACATCGGTGGGATGCATTAAGATTACAATTTGCTCGAATGTCTCTTTTCTGGGCTATTCAGCAAACCCGTCAGTAAACGTATCTGCACACTGCAACAAAGGATGCTAGGACGAATGCTGAATGAGGAATTGGGAAGGATTTCGGAACAGGAGTTAGCTGCATATTCAAGATACAGTTAACACTCGCTAATCCGTTTACAGTGATTCCTGACTGAAACATGAAAATTGAAAAATTCTGCTCACAGTTGAGTTCGTACTACAAAAGACGTGTGGGATTTAGGGGCAAGAGGGATTAGAGCAAGAGGACTCTCAGACTGTGTTGGGGGCAGCTGGAGGCACCGAAACCACGCAAGAAAATATCCAAGATTGGCTTCAGCTGGATGAAGGAGACCCTAGATTTCAGCTTCTGGCAGAGGAAGAAATTTCTATAGTGATTCTTTCATTTATTTTCATCGGCACTCTCTATAGTATTAACTTTTCCATTTATTTCATTTAGGGCTATCTTTTGTTTCATTAATCCGATTTAATCCAGATGACCTTCCTCTCTCCTGATCCTGATTAGCGAGTGTTTACTGTACTCTCCCGGCACACCCGGAAAACCACGGAAAGCCTCTCTCAGAATACTCCGTGTCCCGGGCAACATTCGAAATGAGTACCTCACGAATACAAGTCCAAACCATTAGCGCCACTACAGCCTGCTTGATTTCTGCGATGTGACTCCCTATAGTTTGGTAGGTTAGAAGGAACCTGCTGCCTCGAGATCGAATTTCCCTCTCTAAAGATGGAGGCTAAAGTTCCTCAGAAAGGCTACTACCTACCTGCAAGACTACAGTGTGTCACATCACAGAAGATTGTTAACTTAACATTCACTCTTCAGAGCCTCACATTTCAGTAAAAAGGTAATGCTCTTCCTATAACAGGCCGTGGAGGCCCATAGGGATGTGAGACGTCGTGGCTCCCACACTTTCTAGACCATCGGATCATAGATAGCGGTAAGGTTTTCAGCCTTACGCGCCGATCGCCCTTCACTCTCAGGAAGATTCCTGGTACTCATTTCGACCCCAGGGCCATAGTGCGGCTTGAAGGGTTAGGTCAATGGAAAATTCAATGACCTCATCGGGAATCGAAACCAGACGGTGCCAAACACGAGCCGCTGACATTACGATTTGCGTGCTTTGTTTTTGCACAGTTAGTCTTGATGCAAGTGCAGTTCTGTGCGGTGAAAGCGGCTACTCTTTGTTATCTCATTTATCTATTTATTAATTTATTGTTTAACGACGGTGTCAGTGATTCAGCCGACACAGCGTCGGTTGTGAATCTGAGTGAATAATGAGCTCGAAAATATTTGGGTGGACGCGGCCGTATCCTACTCGTAATTTCAATTACTTTCCAAACATTTACCTAGATACATCCAGCAAAACCACGAAAATATCAGCGAGGATAATTGGTCTCTGATGCGGGACTTAAACCCTGGAAGTAATGAATACGAGACAGAGGTGACAACCACTCGACTGCAACGGGTTAGAAGTTGAACGGTATAGGAATCGAGGTTCGATTTCCAGCAGAGGCAAGAATTCGTTCTCGCCTGCACAGGGTTCAGGGAGACACACGGTAGCGTAATTGGTTGAGGCACTATACTACAAGCCGGAAGGTCGCGGGTTCGAATCCCGAGGTCATTGGATTTTCATTTGACCTAATACTTACAGCCGCACTATGATCCTGGGGGTGTCTCAGCCTCTAACAGAAATGAGTACCAGGAATCTTCCTGGGGGTTTAGGGCAGCCGGCGCGTAAGACTGAAAAACTTACCTCCATCTGTGAGCCGAACGTGAAGAAAATGTGGGAGCCTCGACGTCTGACAACCCTATGGGCCTTCACGGCCACGGTATCCCAAAGGGATACCTTTCCTTTTATTTTACTTTTAATGCAAAGGGCCCAGACCGGCCCATCCAACCTCCTATCCAATGGAAGCCAGGGGCTGTTTCGTGGGGGGCGGAACCGCCGAAGCGTGAAGCTAACGAATCATCTGCATCTAATGCAGAGGTTAAAAAAATATGTGGAGTTATGCCTTCATTCCCTACATGCCCCTGTAGCGTTGTTCATAATTAAACACAGACACAAATTTACACTTTTATTACTATTATTGTTGCACGCGGTAACGTAGTTGGTTGATGCATTACAATACAAGCCGGAAGGTCGCGGGTTCGTTTCCCGATGAGGTCACTGAAATCCCTCCAGCCGCACTATGGCCCTGGGGTCGAGTCAGCCTCTAACAGAAATGAGTACCAGGAATTTTCATGGAGGTTAAAGGCGGCCGGTGCGTACAGCTGACAGCTTCACCGCCATCTGTGAGACAACTCTCTTAGAAAATGTGGGATCCTGGACGTCTCACAAACCTGTGGGCCCCCACGGCCTGTTACAGGGATAGCTTTATATTTTACCTGTTTCTCCTGTGCAGTACTACAGAAGGGTTTTATTGGTGGAAACTCATCCGCTTCTTCAGTGCAACCTCATGACTCATCCAGACAGAAAAGTGTCGCATGAGGACTGCTGAATACAGTTTCAATTATGCGAACGGACGCGCTTCTGAAACGGCGGGTAGAGGCTGTTCCTCGAGAGCGCGGCGCGGTAACCGACTGCAAATATGAGAGGCGCAGTCAGTCTACTTCTGTCGTCCCGTGTGGCTTTGCGGTCCGAGGGGCAGGAGAGTTCTCCGACACTCTGTCCGATGTTTCGCACGTTGCGGTAACTGTGAACAGCGCTATCTTCCGGGATGTGACACCGTGCAGTCCTGAACAAGTTCACTGACGTTACGAAGGAAATGACTGCCTCAATTTTCAGGGTGTAAAAGTAAGACTAGGAAGCTGTGTACTTTTTTTCTGTTTTACACTCAGATCCTGAAGATCGATGCATTTCCGAAAGTAATTAAATGTCTACCAGACTTCACGGCGTCGCGCCCCAAACTATAATACTCTTCAAAAGAATCCTGGTTTCTGAAATAACAAGTTTTGAATCACTGATATTTTACGCAGACTTTGTTCAGGGTCATTTTGTGACGCTCCTACGAGCCAGACTGTATGATGTCGAGTGATCGATTGACTGATTGGATGGAATTTAGAAGTGGGCGTGGCCTAATCGAGGTACTAGCCTAACATTTGCCTCGAGGGACAGGGAAACACCATGAGAATCTTCAGGAATAAAAACGGGTTTCCCAGCCGAGAATAGAACTCAGCCTTCTGAGTAAAATTGTAGAGAGCTGCCGATAAGTTAACACACTCCCTTACACGTTCTCAGAACTGAAAATAGAATTTGGTGTGGTTCGACTTCGGGGTCACAATACAAATCCAAACGGAGCTGACCACGGTTCTGTACTCAACAGAAACGTATTGTAACAAGACGCCTGAAAGCCGCAATAGTGGAGCCGAAAGACTTCATTGCTAGGCAGCAGCTCGGTAAACACGTTCCCGTGGCAACGAATACGCAAGTAACAACAGGGGAGTTGCTGGGAACAATGAATTCTGTTCGGTCCATGCAAAGTGATTATAAAAGAAGAGAACTGAGAATTAGTAGTAACCTTGCGAGTCGTGGTAGGCTACGAAAATGCAAGTCTAAAATCTGAGACAGTAAAACGTGGTCGCGAATCCCATGGGACTCGGTCCCGAGAAAGACTGCTCTGGCAAGGGCTCCCCACAAAAACAAGACCGTAACTGTTAAACAGTAATACATATCTGGTCATTAGCCCCAGGTGGGACTCGACACCAAGACTTACTGACCGACTGAACGTCAGTGGCAATGTGACTTTGACTTTGACTTTGGTAGTGCTATCGTACACTCGACGAAAGGCCAGGCATGTTCATAAGAGACAAACCAACCTTCTCGTCAGAAAGGATGTTACATAAGGACTATGACTGAAGGGCTCAACTGAAAAAAAAAAGATCTCTGTTCGTGAGTCTCAAGGGGCTTGACGCTAAGACGAACTGATTGGCGGTAAATCGTTAGTCATAAAGTGACTCTGACTCTGACTCTGGTAGTGCTGTGTGAAGTTCAGCTGGGCAAGGGAGGCTGCGAAGAGATGGAGATCAAATTCAGTTGAGGGAATATCTGGCAGGGAGTTCTGAACGAGAGTCGGCGAAGGGAGGACATGAGTGTGGGGAGCTGAAGAACTTCCACTATTAGAAACCGTTGCAAGGGAACGGCTGGTTAAGACACAGCAGGCTGGAAAAATCTTAGCGGGTGCTGTGGTGAACTGTGAACTACGATAATCAGCGATAGTGCTGTGATTACTTGAAGTTCGGAGTTGTGCCAGTAAATCCAGTATCCCATATATATCCCCTCTATAGTCACATACACGGTGTGTCCAGGATCCGTTAGGACCTTTTTTTTATTTTGCCCTGCAATGCCATCTGTTGGCGAGTTGTGGGGTTAAGATTGTTGAAGTTTCAGCTGTGGCTGTGTATAATTTCAAAGTGCAAGCATCGCTGCAGCATGTGTTCTGACCTTGAAAGTAACAGTACTGTCCTGACGCTCGTCGGAAAATGGCTGTTGAACAGAGAGCCAACATCAAATTTTGATGAAAAGTGTGTACGGTAGTGATTGTTTGTGTAGCTCGAACATTTTTCGATGGTAAGCTGTATTTCGTGACGGCATGGAGGACACTGAAGGCGCTCCACGTGCATCAGAGCTGAGAAAAATTCGCACTAAAGAAAATGTGAAAAATGTGACCGAAATCCTTGCATCAGACAGATGTGTTTCTGCAAGACTCATCGAGGAGCTTTTGGGAATGCCAAAAAGTACTGTGCATCAAATTTTGAACGAGAATTTTGGAAAACGGAAGGTCTGTGTGCGGTTTATACCGCACGCGCTGTCAGGCTATGAAGAATATGCCAGAGTGGAACACTGCAAAGACATGTTACGGTCGGCCCAAAGTGATACAAAATTTACAAATCGATTGTTACTGGTGACGAGACATGGTGTTTCAATATGAGCCTCTCACAAAGTGGCAGAGTGCAGCGTTGTTGAGCCCAAAGGAGCCGAAACCAAAGATTGAGCGCATGCAAAAGAGTCGAGTAAAGACACTGCTAACCGTTTTCTACGATTCCAAAGGAATTATCCACAAGGAATTTCTGCCAGAAGGTGAAACAGTGAATTGTGATTATTATCTCGGAGTCCCCAATCGCTTGTGAGTGAGAATTTTTCGATTTTGACCTGAATATCGAGAGCAACGTTCCTGGTCGCTCCTCCACGACAATGCCCCACCCCACAAATCGAAGATCGTGCGCGATTTTTGATCATCCTCCATATTCGCCAGATTTGGCTCCAGCAGATTTCTGGTGGTTCCTGAAAGTTAAGTTGGCGATGAAAGGAGACCCTCCCGACACCATCCAGGACATCTAAGGGAATCTACCGTAGTTTTAAATGCGATTCCACAAAAGGAGTGCAGTGACTGTTTTCGAAAACTTTTCAATCGATTCCAGCTATGTATTGATTCAGAAGGAGACTATTTTGAATAAAAAGAGTGAGATTTTGAAAATAATTCACGTCTTGAAATTTTAATGACCACAGTCCTACGATCCGGTGCATGGCTAAGGAATACCTCAGGTGATAATTTCTTTGGGAAAATGGTGACTATATATACCACATGCTTCAATAAACCACACAGTGTATGTTCCTTATATTTCTCACAATAAACAGCAATTATTACCCTAAACAGGATTAACCTGTTGGCCTTTGTATTCTAGACGTAATGTGTTTCCTGTGAGGCACGAACTGAACTCTGCATTCTGCCCACACAGTGTATTTATGCGCTCCTTATGGTTCTCACAATAAACAGCGACTGTTTCCCTAAACAGCATTAACCGGTTGGGCTTTGTAGCGTAGACGTAATGTGTTTCCTGTGAGGTACTCAGTGAATTCTGCATTCTGCCCACACAGTGTATTTATGTGTTCCGTATGGTTCTTATAATAAACAGCGATTATTTCCCCAAACTGCATTAACAGGTTGGGCTTTGTAGCGGAGACGTAATGCGTTTCCTGTGAGGTACGAACTGAACTCTGCATTCTGCCCACACAGTGTATTTATATGTTCCGTATGGTTCTCACATTAAACAGCGATTATTTCCCTAAATAGCATTAACCGATTGGGCTTTGTAGCGGAGATGTAGCGTGTTTCTTGTGAGGTACGGACTGAATTCTTTAGTACTTAGACGAATATCAGCTTCGAGGATCAATATAAAAGCAAATTTGTTCCAGTGTTTAATTAAGCACGAAGAAAAACTTCACATTTCCAATTTAAGATCAGCTTTTGTGACATGAGTGTCAATTTAAAAAGATGACATTTGTTATGTCACATGAACTTTGATTTATTATGAATGATTCCTATCAGTTTCTCTTATGTTTAATAACAATGATAATAATGGTTGATATAAGGATAAAAATAATCACACTATATTTGTTTCGACTTTAATATAATTTCGTTAATACTGAAGTCGAAAATGACTTTATGCTCTTATACATTTCTTCTCTTCACGTCCACAAACTGAACCTTACTAGCGTTAACTTGTCTCCGAGGCCCTCCAATGCATCTATGTTTCCATACTGCAGAGCAAACCACAGAACCACTGGAGCTTCATTAATGCCATCTACTTCCCTTCAAACTAATATTATTACATAACCAACCCCTAGAGTACACACCGTCACTAGGACGGCATGCTTTCTGCACACAGCTGCACAGAGCGGAGTTGGGTGTCCCTGCCGTTTGTGGGCTGCCACTGGATCTACTTCGAGCCAGATGAATCCAGTTCATACCGTGGCGTACAGACCAGTTGCTAAGAGACGACTCTGTAAATAGCTGACGCTGTTTGGTAACGCACGCAACAATAGAACAACGGGGTTATGATACCCTTTCCTAAGCAACGGTTCAGTAAACACGAGTCCGCGGAAACGAACAAGCCCGCAATAATAGAATAACGGTGTTTTCTCTTGTGTCCGCTAGAGGCTATATGGCGAGGACCCCAAGCCGGCTGAGTGCAGTTCAGCTGAGTGAAGACAGGAATACCTCGCATAGCCCGGCTTCGATCAGTCCGGTTTGAAAATTTCGAAACAAACTAAATTTTAATTGAGCAAAATAAAATAAACTATAAAAAATTACTACACACAATTATTTTTAATACATAAATGATCGGCTTTTCCCTTTATACAGTCAGGTCTTTTTTGTGCGGTTTACTTTATGTGGTTTTAAAGTTATGTGATACGATACATATTTCAGTTTTTTCTGGGGTTCCCCGTTGTGTATGTATGTACCTATGCTCGAGTCGTTCGTTCTTGAGCTCTGACAGCTATCTCTGTAGGAGGTGGGGAGAGCACTACTTTAACGGAATTTTGGAAGAGCTACATCCTGAACGTTATCGAAAATATAGGCGAAGCATGGCACGAATTAACGGCAAGCGATATGAGGGCAGTATGGAAACATATCATACCACATTGTGCAAATGATTTAATTGGTTTTGAAACTCATTTTGCTGAAGTCACTAATAACATAGTGGAAACTGGACAGCAACTTGGTTTCAATGAGTTAGATTCCGTCAACGTAATTGAGTGCAGCAAATCGAACACTAATGAACTAGATAATGAAACACTTATTAACATAGATGAACAAGGGGCTTATGAAGAACGGGAGGACAGCTTAGACAACGACGACTGTGTTGAAGTGCCTGCACGAGAGATAACAGCTGAACACTATAAAAATTACTGGAATGGTTGAAACCTTGTCAGAGCATATTATGGAAGTTGATCCCAATATTGAACGTAGCCTTACAATTCGCCGAACGATAAACAATGCAATTCGTTGCTACAAAGAAATGTATGAAGAGAAAAGGCCAAAGAAGAAAAATGTGCAGACATTATTATTGCAATTTTTAGAGAATAAAAAATGAATTGCGAAAAACATGATTTTTTAATTTATTTCTAATAAAGACATTTGAATTCATTAATCGCGTTTTATTTATCGAAAAACGGAGATTTTTTTGAACCAATTATCATTTTTTGTATTATTTAGTTCCGCGATTAGTCCGGTTTCAAACAGTCCGGGATATTGGCGGAACCTATTACCCCGATTATGCGGGGTATTTTTGTAGTTGGTTGGTGAGAGAAAATTTTGTTGATTTCTGCAAGGAAGGCTGAGAAGAGATGGCGCTGTAGTTTAGTTGAAAGTCGACAAGATTTCAGTTGCGGGATATTCGCCTAACAGCAATGACGTGAGCGCAGGAAGCTGAAGAATCTCCATTATTAGAAGCCATTGCTAAGGAACGGTTATTGAAAATACAGCAGGCTAGAAGAGGGTTTAGAGGGTGCTGTGGTGATCTGTGAATTGTGGAGATTAGCGATAGCGTTGTAATTACGCGTAGTTCCGAGTGGTGCATAAGTACAAGCGGTCAATAAATCCAATACCCAATCCAAACCCCGTCTGTAGTCACTCATACACGTGACAATAACCTCACACCCTAGTCTTTGTCGCTTCTGTGCGTAATACCTGTCCCGTACTGCCCAGACTGGGGACTTCTATGGTTTCTCTCGGCCCATCCAAGCATTTGCTAGGATAGTAACGCTAATTATTCCGCGGTAGCTTCTTTCCACATATTTACCGTATTCACAGCGTCGTCAAATCCCTAACTGTATGAAACGGGGCCCTTCTTGAGAAATTACAAGTTGCTACTCAAATTCCCAGGATTTTGTGCTCCGTAGGTTCATTGCCATATTCACAAAAGCCTACCACTGGTCCTTATCCTGAGAGAGATGAATCAAATCACCGCTCTTCTATCTTATTTCTGTAATATCTGTTTTATTATTGTGGTATGTAGAACCACTAAGCAACCATACAACAGCAGTTGCTAAGTAACGGCTCCGCGATCAAACATGTTTCCATAGCAACTGTAACAGAGGAACGGTGTTTTCTACGAGATCGGTGTCGAGATGTTATAAGCAAGATGAGTCAGTAGAGTCAGTCAGTCAGTCAGTGAGTTAGTCAGAGAACAGAAGTTCAGTAGTTGTGAGCACTTGCTGAGAGAATCTGGCAGCTGAGGCTGGGGATAGTTCGGGAATCCAGAGGAAAGGGAACGTTGAGCCATTACCAAGCAACGGCTACGGGAGACTGTAACACACTGAGAGCACTAGTCTGTGTATGACAGTGATTGAGTTCAATAAATCCTATTACCAATCCATGCTCTGTCTATAGTCACTCCATCACGTGACAGTATTATCCTCCCACCTGGGCCTGGGACTTGCTTCAAGTTTTTTCTATTAAAAATTTGTATGCACGTCTCTTTCTCCCATGCAAGCTACATGCCCTTCCCAACTCACTCTAATATCCGGAGAGGAGTACAAGTTACGAAGCTTCTCATTATGCAGTCTTCCCCCAGCCTCCTGAGATAAGCCACAGACGAACGCTCCTCACATGAATGGACGCCTAGCTGTCATGCGCATTGACCGGACTTGCTCTGCTTCCAGCTCACGTTCGACAGCTTCACGCTGGGCAGATTCATATCGTTCACGGCCGACGGCTGTCCTGACGGGTCACTCCAGATCACGGAGGCGGACCGGCCGGTGGTCGGGGGCTCCTGGTGTGGCACCTCGTGGGGCGCCGCTCTCTATTACAGCGAGACACGCACAGTGAGTCTCTCCCTGCGCCTTATGAGGCTTGCTCGAGACCAGACAGGGTACAACTTCGACTATCGGATGGGATACAAGATGCTCCCTCGAGACATGGCCATCGTCAGATACGGGGGATCGTTACCAGGTCAGTGCTTCTCCCACATCTCCTGGGTTATGACGCCGTATAGTCTGGTACAGAGGCACCATCGGAGAACCTTCTTGCTTATATATTCAAAATAAACAAACTGATTCAGTATTTCCTCGGAGACATCGCTAAAGACATACTAGACTATACGGTGTCATAATTCAGAAGGTCTCATCATGAATTTTGTTCACCGTGAAGACAAAAAACTTCATACTTATCATATTTATCTGTTTCTATGTTTTAATTTTCGGTAATCAACCTCAAATCCAATAGAGATTTGTCTACAGCTGATTACTATTGCAACATACGTGGAGAATTCATCGCGGGTTGCCTCCGTTTGTCTTACTGTTGAAGCTCTTTCTCCCTTATTCCTTTCCAGGCCTACATGTTATCGAATGATACGACGAATCCTGGGTTTAACGCCATCTCCCACGAATAAATCGCATATTATTCGTATGCTGTACTGCGCTTCACATATTCACACCAAAATGTTACCAGTGCTCACAGAATAAGCGAGATTCACTAAAAATGCTGTTCGTTCATGACCCAGTATGTAACTTCTAATCCCGCAACGAGCCGACCCTCGTCAGTCCGTTACCATGGTAACCAGAAATTGAGAAGTATCAATTATAAATCTCGCGCATACAAAACTTATTTATGTGTACAGAATGATATCTGTGTTGCGCACGTGTAGCGGCTGGGCGACAGATCCTTACGAAAGAGAGAGAGAGAGTAAACTCTCGCTAATCCGGATGCTGCTCACGGTTGGGTATATAGTTTAAAAATGACGCGTGGCATTTAGGAAGGCAGATGAGTCACTTGTCTGTTCAGACAAAACTTAACAGTTTCTTCAGACCTGCATTATTACGTTAAGAACAAGTACAACTTCTGAGTCTTCTGTCGACGAATAAATTTATCTTCTTTTTAGAGATTTTAAATTAAGAATCTACAGTGATATTTTTTATTTATTTTCATCAGCACTACTTATGTCATTACATTTATCTGTGTTTACGTTATTTCTTGTCTTTTAGGGCTTGCCTTTTGCTTCACTAATCCGGATGACCTATCCACTCCCAAAATTAACCTGGCCTGGCGAGGGCTTACTGCATCTTCATTATTCACCTCGGTGGTGGATTCTAATGTGAGTAGCCCAGATTATACGGCGGCGATTGGCAGGATGATTAATGAACGATGAATGATAAAGATGTGGAATGAAACTGTCGTGGAGTAATTTACGGTGCTATCCCGGCGCGTTCCTGGAGGGACTGTGGTAAACCACGATAGGCGGATTCGCAGGCGAGATTGAAAGTTAGGGCCTCATGAATATGGGGCTTGAGACTTACCGCTGCGCCAGCCTGTGTATTGACAACCGAAGACCTACTTTGGAAGGAAAGAAAAGTTCTGCGTAGGGTAAAATTGTCCCTGCGCTCAATTAAGCATTAATATATTAAGGCGTATAGGGGAAAGGATGTATATCTCCACGTATTCCTAACCTCGTCACTAAGTGCAGATGAGTGGTGAGATTCACATGTCGGTCGCTCTGAAGAGCCCCCGGTACCCACTGGGCAGGAGGCTGGGTGGGCCCCAGAGCAGGTCTGTAAGCTGTGGAGATACAAAACTCTTCCCCATTTCGCAAATCTGAACCCGATCACTTGGCCATCCAGTCACTAACCTAGCAACTATAGCGACTGAGCTATCCCGGCTCCTTGTGTAGGCTGAATAAACTGTTACGTAACAATGGATATTCTGTTGCATGACTGAAAATTTGCCATGAAATTAGGTGTGAAGAAAAGTGCCTTCTGGGATTTGACACCACAAAATTAGTATGGCAAATCGTAAACACGTGGTTCTAAACTGAAAATGGAGGCAGAACTTCCCTCCGAAACATTGGTAAGAATATATTAAACTACACGGTGTCGTATGCCAGAATACAGTGTTGTTCACAGTCACAGACGTCAGGACCTCGCAGTTGTGTGCCGTTCCGGGGCACCGTACCGGAAATTGTAAATATTTCCCCGAGGTCTCATAAACGCGGAATACTGCAATTGGCAACGACCATGTAACCGCTGTGTACAAGTCCAAAGATCTCCCACTGAGCTAACGTACGTGGGTATAATATGTACAGAGTTAATTATTTTCCCTTCCTAATCATTTAGGAAGAAAAAAATAATAATTCGAGGCACAGAGTAGCGTAGTTGGTTGAGACGCTATGCTACTAGCCGGAAGGTCGCGGGTTAGATTCCCGATGAGGTCACTGAATTTTTCAATTGACCTAATCCTTCCAGCCGCACTATAGCCCTGGGGGTTGACTCAGCTTCTAATGAGTACCAGGAATCTTCCTAGGGGTAAAGAGAGGCCGGCGCGTAAGGCTGACAACCTCACCGCCATCTATGAGCCGATCGTCTAGAAAATGTGGCAATCTCGACGTCTCACAGATCTATGGGACCCCACGGTTTGTTACCCAGTCCATCACTGTTGAACTACAGCAAAAAGGAAATGTATAATGCGAATAGTCCTGCCTCCATTGGCTGGGGTACTCAAAGCTTTGTTGCTCTACTGGTCAAAAAGCTTTGTAGCAAAATCTGGTATGAAAAGCTTCAGCATAGAATAATGGTCGGAGTGTACCCTTTCTGTTAGCTCTTGTGTGTGTGAACTTTCAGAAGAGACCTTTTGTTTTTACTGTTTCCCCACAGAGGAGCAGGGATAGCTCAGTCAGTGTAGTCACTGGGCTACTGACTGGTCGGCCGTGAAAATGGGTTTCGGTTCCTGACAAATCCACTATTCCAGATAGGCACTGGGGTCCATCCATCTTCCCCTGGGGGAAGCTCTATCAATGGACAGGAAGCGGCCGGGGCGTGAAGCTAACTACTCACCTCCATCTAGTGTCGAAATTATGAATGTGTGGTGTTATACCTCCACTCCCCACATGTCTCCATTATCATAGAGACAACTTCAGCGTTGCTTAACTTAAGCTACCTTGTACAAGAATTACATTGGAGGGACGTGTAGCACGCATGGGGTACACGAGTTATATATATAAAAATTTAGTCTGAAAGTCTGAAGAGAACAGTTGGTAGATCAAGCACAGATGGAAGTACATTGAGATGAATCTTCATCTAAACGGTGCCTGAGGATGCGTCTGGATTTAACTGGTCCAGTGTCGCGCTCTCGTGAACACGTAAGTGAATCTTCGGGGAGGGGGTTGTTTCTTGGCCATCTGAGTGACGGTCAGCTTCTGAAGCAGGACTCTGTAGCCACACGGTACGGCGTCGAGTGGTAGGATGACTCATGAATGATGGTTCGGAAAGGGTTCGGAAGGAAGAGACCGCGGTATAACGAGCTGACATCCCAGAAATTACCTGAAGGAATTGAAGAAAACCACGAAAAACTTCATTCAGATAACCGGTATCTTGGTCAAGATTCGAACAGAGCGCCTCCCGAATATGAGTTCAGAAGGTTACCGCTACGCGCACCCGTTCCGTTCCATGCATTTGCTTTTTTGTTTTTAGTTTCTTGGAATGGTACGTCGGCCACTAACTGGCCTAGTGTACCAGCTCAGGATGATAGATGATGAGTGTGGAGCAGTCGTTGTAATGAGAATTGGAAGGGGAAACTGAAGTAATCAGAGAAAACCTTCCCCAGTACCACTTTGTCCACCATAAATCCCACATGACGTGACCTGGGCTCGAACCCGGGCCGCCGCGGTTGGAAGCCGGCGACTAACGGCCTGCGCTATTGAACGGCACTTTACAGTGTCGCTCTTTTGTGCGCAGGAAGTCTACACACTGGCGTCTACATGAACACAAGCACGGCGCCGCCTCCGACGCCTCCAGCAAGTGCATCGACGTTGACAGCGCCCCCGGTTCCCGATGTGAACCCCACGCCGCTGCCCCTGTATGACCTCGGGGACCTGATGGCCGGCACATACTGCTCGAGGTTGTTCACGGACTGTGACCGCAAGGCCTGCCGCCTCCAGTCGCCAAACTTCCCCGGCATCTACCCGCGAAACCTGACCTGCTACTACGCCGTCAGACAACACGAGGTCCCCGAAGGCAAGCAGGCTCTGATTGCAGTGCGACAGCCTAAAGGCCAGCTCGTAGCCATCCGCAGCCAATCTGCCTTATACGGACCAAGCAGTCAGCAGCAGCAGCATCGCAGCAGGGAACTCAAGGTATGAGGTCCGTGGAGGCATACTTCCACGCATTCCTAAGGTCAGGGGGACCGGGGACATGAGCCTGGTTGCATTCCAGTATCAGTCTTAGTGTAAAATATCCCTATAATTACTGGTTTATAGTTTGTGTCGCCGTGTTGTCTGACAGATATTTAGGAAATTTTTAGAAGGTGATGCATCATTGTGCAGGTTAGACGTGTACCCTGAAGATGCATGCTACATATTCCGCCGAAACGTTGTTCGCGAATTTACTGTTGTTACACCTTTTTACAAGACACCTCTGACGGAAGAAACGTCTGTCTTCAACGAGAGTTCAGATTTGGGCTCCGATCACGTGTTCAGAATAGAACCTAATAATGTTCTAATGATGACGTAATTATCTACGTCACTTTCTGATGATGACGCATCCACAAAGATATTTTAAAGGCATTTGTTACGGATTGTGGGAAGTAAAAAATGACACCGATTGGGTGTCTCACAACAAAGCATCTTTAATTCCAGTCCTGGGTTCTTATGTGGAGTCAGAATATCTGGGATTTTGGACTTTGACCATTGGCAGGTATTTTAAAAACTAGATAATATAATGTTTCGGATATTTGATATGTTTCCGTCCTCAGGTGAGGGGGAGCCACCTACTCTGTTGAATCCCTTACAAAGAGCTAACCTCAATCACTGGATGACCCATGTCAGAGTCAGAGTTACTTTACGACTAGCGGTTCACTGCCAATCAGTTCGTCTTGGCGAGAAGGCCCTTGAGACTCACGACCAGTAATTTATTTTAACTGAATACTTGCTTTCATGGTCTTTATGTAACATCCTCTCCGACGAGAGGATGAGTCTGCAGTTTACAATTGCTGCAGGTCCTCCCCAGCGTAGTTATTTTCAAGCCCGACTCCCACGGGACTCATGGTCACATTTTACTGTCTCAAATTCTAGACTCCCTCAACTTGGAGGGCCAGGTCCCTATATTTATATCCCCCAGGAAGAGGGTGGCCCAGTTATACCCTCAGGCTCTGTCGAAGGGAAATAACAGGAAAATGTGCACTAAAAATTGCCATAAAGGATGCACGAGTAGAAACGTAGGTGAAAATGTTTTGCAACAAACCAGGTCCATGGCAATCAATGCATAGAATTAAATGGAGAATTTGTGAAACCATTCTGAGCCTATCATTAGCGTCATCTGGAGACGAAAACTGAACTCTCGAGAGCAAAACATCACAGATCTCAGGGAGTTGGGAACCTCATTGCTGATTAGGGGGATCCAGTTGGGAGAAATGTCACACTGGGGTGCCTCATCGGGTTCGTTAAGTATTCCATATGGGCGGATTCCTTTCTTATGCAGATGTGAAGGATGTTATCGAGGCTTAAGGGGGTAAAAACTCCTTTCATTTTCAAGATTGGGTGAATTTCTGTGTATATGCAGGATGTTGTATTTAATAAAACAACGGGTTAGGGTGAGTGGGATTGGCAACACACAGAAACACCCACACGGCGTAACCGCCCACGAACTGAATTAACATCATTGCAGGTGTGGTCGGAGTGTGATGACGTGCAGGATTACGTCACAGTGTATGACGGTTACACGACCCGTGACGCAATACTGCTCAAGTTCTGTGGAGGGGGGGAGCCAGTTCCAGAGGCAGTGTCGAGTGGGCCGGAGTTACTTGTCGAGTTTACGAGCTCCCCGTACGGCACCTTCGTCTACCCCGCGCCGCCCCAAGCCCTACACGGATTTCAACTGGAAGTTCAAGTAAGGGTAGCAGTAATCGATCCATACCTCCCCCACCAGAACCCCACGCTTTTCATTCCCCTTTGCTCAAACCCCACTTACACCCTCCAATACTTTATGTGGGGCAAACTTGTACCGATGTTTAATCAGACGCGACGCCAGAAAGACGCGTAAGGCAAGGTAAGCTTGACTCTGCGCTTAATTAATCAAGAACTACGTCATGAAGACGTGTGGGGGGAGTAGCGCTAGATAGAGGTGAGTATGAGTTTCACGCCCCAGAGAAAACAGCTCCAGCGGTACCCCTTGGAGAGGAGGTTGAGTGGGCCCCAGAGCCGGTATGGACGCTGTGGAAAAGGGCGACGTCAAGTGTCTTTCGTGAGAACTTCAAAGCCCATACAGACAGAAGACAGTCTGACCTTCGACACTATGGACTCCAATAACCAGTCATACCAGCTCTCAAAATCTTAATAACTTCAGACTACACAAAATTCCCGCCTTGCATCCTGTCCTACGAGCTGAAATCGGATTTATTGGACACTTTAACACACAACTCTTGACTACACTTTCAGATTACTATTACACACAGACAAGTGTTCTCAGTCACGTTCTTCACTGCGTTGCTTGGTAACGTCTTCCAACGGCGGACGTTCCTCTGCTTCCGGGCTCAAGTCATCGCAGGCTGGAGGCCATCTCACACCAACCTCCTGCTCTTCTCACTGCCGTCTCAGGGCTATCCCGCAATGGGAGTTGGCCCCCTTATATAGCCTCGACACAGACGGCACAGAAAAAGCGCTTCCAACAGTTACTTCATTATTGCGTGTTGCAAAACCCTTACCTATCTATGGCCCTTTCTCTCGCTCCACAGTTCTTGCTTTGAGCAATACACAGTACGGTACTCTTGAAGAGTCATTAGAGTCCACGCCAAATCCTTTCCTCATTATTTTCTCCAATAAGAAAACACTTCAATCGTGACGACAAGAGTACGCAACCTTCACTTGTTTCGCAGTAACCATGACAACGAAGGATTTACACTGAACTGTGGAGCGTTGTATTTTCGATTGCATTCGTTTCAAGTAGAACTCGCTTGTACATTCGAGCAATTACGTGCCTGAATTACATATATAATACAACTGCCTGTACTTGAACCCCCAAAGACCGGCCGTTTCAGCCCNAAAAAAAAAAAAAAAAAAAACTAATGACACAAATGAAAACCTGAAGGAATCTGAAACCAATTGTCTGGAAGAATGTCTGCTGGAGACTCTTCCCTCAACATAGAGTCCAGTGGCGTAGTTGGGTTCCAGAAAAGGCAGATAATTATCGATGAATTATAATTCATCGAACAGTTAAGAAACTGTCATTATTTCAGAACCTGGAGCGGCAGCTCCACGTATTTATATTCCCCAGGAACAGGGTGGCCCAGTTATAACCCCAGGCATTCTATTTAATATTTAAAAATCCAGTTCGTACCTCACAGGAAACACATTACGTCTCCGCTACAGAACCCAACCGGTTAATGCTGTTTAGGGAAACAGTCGCTGTTCATTGTGAGAACCACACGGAACACATAATTTTTTTTAGAGAGAGAGAGAAAGAGAAAGAAGAAAGAAAGAAAGAAAGAGCATCGATTTAAGAAGGTTCCCAGGCTTTGCCCGCTCGTCCTTCTGGTAAGAGTAAAGTGAAAGTGTAGGCGTTAAGATGATTAGAAGCAACGACTCGAGAGAGCTGAGAGAGAGGGGCCGCGGAGCTTTTAATTTCAAAAATTTGAGTTTACGTGTATAATTTTGGTAATTTTGACAGCAAGGGACCGTAATTTTGATGAATTTAAATCGGGAGGGCTGCATGAGAAGCATGCAGTAGCAACTTGGAATTTGGGAACCATCTCAGCATTTGCTTACAAGACAGAGGAAAACCAAGAAAACCTGTGTCGAGATGGCCGGTCGCAGGACCTTCCGGATACGCACTGACTTCTAGCCAGCGGTCCGGCAAGCAAAACAGACGGGCGATTCCCTAACGTTTCCCTAGCATGTGTGCTT
>NW_019718304.1:74348-75962 GCF_002891405.2 Cryptotermes secundus | reverse complement strand
TGAATGAGCAAGTCTATGTCTCTTTCGACAATTTTACCGGGAGGGTTATATATTGAAACTAATGTAATAAGTTCGCTGTTGATGTGTAATTGTATAGCCGTGGCCTCCATATGTTCAAGTTTTGGGAGGGCAATTTCTGAGTGTTTAATTCCCTTTCTAATCAAGATGGCTGTGCCCCCGCCGGGTCTGTCCTGTCTGTCTGATCTATATGTGTAATAGTTCGGGCAATTGAATTTCATGGGCTGGTGTAGGTGGGTTTCGTTTACTAATGCAATAGTGATATTGTTGGCTTCCAGGTAATTAAAGAATTCGGTTTTTTTGTTGGAGATTCCTCTGGCATTCCAAAATAATATACAGGTATTACTGTGTTCCCAGCGGAAGTTTGCCATAATTGAAGGCGAGTATGTTGGACATGAAGGTGTTGAAAATGACTGGGAGGGCGCTTTCATACGGATGTTGTATGAATTGTAAAAGCATAGCCGATAAAGACTGGATGAGTATTTGAAAAGGGAAAGCCGGGTTGAAGGATCTGATTGCATTGACAAAATCCCGACACTGAGATTCAGTGTTAAGATCGCCGAGCCTTTGTCCCTCTGGGCAACAGAATGGTCTTGTTAAATTGTGTGTAGAAGGATACTGAGGGTTGGGTTCCGTTAGGTCTGACCGTGAGTTTTTGGAGCTGTGGGTTTGAGTGACACTGTCTTGGGATGAGGGCTTCGCAGTTGCAGTCCTTTGAGGCCTGGGGGTCTGAGAACTTGTGTTGTATATATCCCCGTGTACAGCTGTGGAGGGGGGTGGGGTATGTGCTTTGTGTGTTTTATTGTGTCTTGAGGGACTTGCAAGAGATCGCTGGTCATTGCTACTACCAGAGCCCGCTGCTAAGTGAGTGGGTGCCCCTCTGCAGACACAGTCAGCTTTGTAGCCGAGCCTTGGATCCTGCCTGGGGTGTAGAGTGTGGGTCTGTGTGTTTTGGAAGTGGACATTGAAAGGAATGTTAAGTGGTTGTGTTGTACCAGGGTATTGCGCAGGTGTCTGGTTACCAAACTGCAGTGGTCGGTTCCATGCATTTTGCAAGTTCATAGCTGGGAAATGGAGGTTATTGTTTGAAACTGGTTGGGGTGTAGGAAGGCCGTGCTGCCTGAGGGCTACAGGGTGTGTTCTTGGAGCAGGGGGCTTGGAATGTGAAGGTTTATTGCGATTTAGTCTGCTTTCTTTTTCCATGAGTTCCTGAAAGAATGGGCAGCCTCTGAATCTAGTGCTATGGTCTCCGATTTTACACAAGGCACAGGTCGGGACAAAGTTGGGTTCGAACCTGGCCTCACATTCCCACGAGCAATGCTGACCAGCACAGTAGCCGCAGGCGGGGGGAGCATGGCAGCTGGCAGCCACGTGGTAAAACTGCTGGCACCGTGCGCATTTGGGCGGCACGGTCCGCGTTCTGTACGGCTCAACTATGATTTTAATGTAACAGAGGCGGTTCAGTTGCAGTATTTTGTGGCTCTGAGGAATGTTATCTAATTCAACAATATGCATATCCAATGGGCTCTTGTCCCTCCAGGCTGTCATGGGGATGACATTTTGAACTGACATCCCGATTGCTTGCAGTTCTTGCTG
>NW_019718304.1:72488-72695 GCF_002891405.2 Cryptotermes secundus | reverse complement strand
AAAAAAGTTCATATAGTCATGTGTCCGATTTTGGACGGTTACGGAGTTATGGCCGTTTTAAACTCAGAATAGAAGGTAACGATTACTGAAAATAAACATAACAAAATAATAAACCAGCATAATACATTTGAAGTATGACTGTAAAGTTAACTTCGTGAAATTACCTTTAATTTGAATTAATTGGTGCTTAAAGCTGATTTTCGAAAA